>NW_027617880.1:0-93397 GCF_964187855.1 Myxine glutinosa | reverse complement strand
GTTAGTGTTGAAAAACCACTTTTTGCACTTGTGTTGGTGCAGGAAACTACTTTTGCACTTCTATTAGTGTGGAAAAAACCCTTTTTCCAGTTGTGATAGTGTTGAAAAACCACTTTTCGCACTTGTGTTAGTGTTGAAAAACCACTTTTGGCACTTGTGTTAGTGTTGAAAAACCACTTTTTGCACTTGTGTTGGTGCAGGAAACCACTTTTGCACTTGTATTAGTGTGGAAAAAACACTTTTCGCACTTGTGTTAGTGTTGAAAAACCACTTTTCGCACTTGTGTTAGTGTTGAAAAACCACTTTTCGCACTTGTGTTAGTGTTGAAAAACCACTTTTGCACTTGTATTAGTGTGGAAAAAACACTTTTTGCACTTGTGATAGTGTTGAAAAACCACTTTTCGCACTTGTGTTAGTGTTGAAAAACCACTTTTCGCACTTGTGTTGGTGCAGGAAATCACTTTTGCACTTGTATTAGTGTGGAAAAAACACTTTTTGCACTTGTGATAGTGTTGAAAAACCACTTTTCGCACTTGTGTTAGTGTTGAAAAACCACTTTTCGCACTTGAGTTGGTGCAGGAAACCACTTTTGCACTTGTATTAGTGTGGAAAAACCACTTTTCACACTTGTGTTAGTGTTGAAAAACCACTTTTGCACTTGTATTAGTGTGGAAAAAAACACTTTTTGCACTTGTGATAGTGTTGAAAAACCACTTTTCGCACTTGTGTTAGTGTTGAAAAACCACTTTTCGCACTTGTGTTGGTGCAGTAAACCACTTTTGCACTTGTATTAGTGTGGAAAAACCACTTTTCGCACTTGTGTTAGTGTTGAAAAACCACTTTTCGCACTTGTGTTGGTGCAGGAAACCACTTTTGCACTTGTATTAGTGTGGAAAAAAACACTTTTTGCACTTGTGATAGTGTTGAAAAACCACTTTTCGCACTTGTGTTAGTGTTGAAAAACCACTTTTCGCACTTGTGGTGGTGCAGGAAACCACTTTTGCACTTGTATTAGTGTGGAAAAAACACTTTTTGCACTTGTGACCGTGTTGAAAAACCACTTTTCGCACTTGTGTTAGTGTTGAAAAACCACTTTTCGCACTTGTGTTGGTGCAGTAAACCACTTTTGCACTTGTATTAGTGTGGAAAAACCACTTTTCGCACTTGTGTTAGTGTTGAAAAACCACTTTTCGCACTTGTGTTGGTGCAGGAAACCACTTTTGCACTTGTATTAGTGTGGAAAAAAACACTTTTTGCACTTGTGATGGTGTTGAAAAACCACTTTTCGCACTTGTGTTAGTGTTGAAAAACCACTTTTCGCACTTGTGGTGGTGCAGGAAACCACTTTTGCACTTGTATTAGTGTGGAAAAAACACTTTTTGCACTTGTGACCGTGTTGAAAAACCACTTTTCGCACTTGTGTTAGTGTTGAAAAACCACTTTTCGCACTTGTGTTGGTGCAGGAAACCACTTTTGCACTTGTATTAGTGTGGAAAAAACACTTTTCACACTTGTGTTAGTGTTGAAAAACCACTTTTCGCACTTGTGTTAGTGTTGAAAAACCACTTTTCGCACTTGTGTTGGTGCAGGAAACCACTTTTGCACTTGTATTAGTGTGGAAAAAACACTTTTTGCACTTGTGATAGTGTTGAAAAACCACTTTTCGCACTTGTGTTGGTGTAGGAAACCACTTTTGCACTTGTATTAGTGTGGAAAAACCACTTTTCGCACTTGTGTTAGTGTTGAAAAACCACTTTTCGCACTTGTGTTGGTGCAGGAAACCACTTTTGCACTTGTATTAGTGTGGAAAAACCACTTTTCACACTTGTGTTAGTGTTGAAAAACCACTTTTCGCACATGTGTTGGTGCAGGAAACCACTTTTGCACTTGTATTAGTGTGGAAAAAACACTTTTTGCACTTGTGATAGTGTTGAAAAACCACTTTTCGCACTTGAGTTGGTGCAGGAAACCACTTTTGCACTTGTATTAGTGTGGAAAAACCACTTTTCGCACTTGTGTTAGTGTTGAAAAACCACTTTTCACACTTGTGTTAGTGTTGAAAAACCACTTTTCGCACTTGTGTTGGTGCAGGAAACCACTTTTGCACTTGTATTGGTGTGGAAAAAACACTTTTTGCACTTGTGATAGTGTTGAAAAACCACTTTTCGCACTTGTGTTAGTGTTGAAAAACCACTTTTCGCACTTGTGTTGGTGCAGGAAACCACTTTTGCACTTGTATTAGTGTGGAAAAAACCCTTTTTCCAGTTGTGATAGTGTTGAAAAACCACTTTTCGCACTTGTGTTAGTGTTGAAAAACCACTTTTGGCACTTGTGTTAGTGTTGAAAAACCACTTTTCGCACTTGTGTTGGTGCAGGAAACCACTTTTGCACTTGTATTAGTGTGGAAAAAACACTTTTTGCACTTGTGATAGTGTTGAAAAACCACTTTTCACACTTGTGTTGGTGCAGGAAACCACTTTTGCACTTCTATTAGTGTGGAACAAACACTTTTCACACTTGTGTTAGTGTTGAAAAACCACTTTTCGCACTTGTGTTAGTGTTGAAAAACCACTTTTCGCACTTGTGTTGGTGCAGGAAACCACTTTTGCACTTGTATTAGTGTGGAAAAAACACTTTTTGCACTTGTGATATTGTTGAAAAACCACTTTTCGCACTTGTGTTGGTGCAGGAAACCACTTTTGCACTTCTATTAGTGTGGAACAAACACTTTTCACACTTGTGTTAGTGTTGAAAAACCACTTTTCGCACTTGTGTTAGTGTTGAAAAACCACTTTTCGCACTTGTGTTGGTGCAGGAAACCACTTTTGCACTTGTATTAGTGTGGAAAAAACACTTTTCACACTTGTGTTAGTGTTGAAAAACCACTTTTCGCACTTGTGTTAGTGTTGAAAAACCACTTTTTGCACTTGTGTTGGTGCAGGAAACCACTTTTGCACTTGTATTAGTGTGGAAAAAACACTTTTTGCACTTGTGATAGTGTTGAAAAACCACTTTTCGCACTTGTGTTAGTGTTGAAAAACCACTTTTCGCACTTGTGTTGGTGCAGGAAACCACTTTTGCACTTGTATTAGTGTGGAAAAACCACTTTTCGCACTTGTGTTAGTGTTGAAAAACCACTTTTCGCACTTGTGTTGGTGCAGGAAACCACTTTTGCACTTGTATTAGTGTGGAAAAACCACTTTTCGCACTTGTGTTAGTGTTGAAAAACCACTTTTCGCACATGTGTTGGTGCAGGAAACCACTTTTGCACTTGTATTAGTGTGGAAAAAACCCTTTTTCCAGTTGTGATAGTGTTGAAAAACCACTTTTCGCACTTGTGTTAGTGTTGAAAAACCACTTTTGGCACTTGTGTTAGTGTTGAAAAACCACTTTTCGCACTTGTGTTGGTGCAGGAAACCACTTTTGCACTTGTATTAGTGTGGAAAAAACACTTTTTGCACTTGTGATAGTGTTGAAAAACCACTTTTCACACTTGTGTTGGTGCAGGAAACCACTTTTGCACTTCTATTAGTGTGGAACAAACACTTTTCACACTTGTGTTAGTGTTGAAAAACCACTTTTCGCACTTGTGTTAGTGTTGAAAAACCACTTTTCGCACTTGTGTTGGTGCAGGAAACCACTTTTGCACTTGTATTAGTGTGGAAAAAACACTTTTTGCACTTGTGATATTGTTGAAAAACCACTTTTCGCACTTGTGTTGGTGCAGGAAACCACTTTTGCACTTCTATTAGTGTGGAACAAACACTTTTCACACTTGTGTTAGTGTTGAAAAACCACTTTTCGCACTTGTGTTAGTGTTGAAAAACCACTTTTCGCACTTGTGTTGGTGCAGGAAACCACTTTTGCACTTGTATTAGTGTGGAAAAAACACTTTTCACACTTGTGTTAGTGTTGAAAAACCACTTTTCGCACTTGTGTTAGTGTTGAAAAACCACTTTTTGCACTTGTGTTGGTGCAGGAAACCACTTTTGCACTTGTATTAGTGTGGAAAAAACACTTTTTGCACTTGTGATAGTGTTGAAAAACCACTTTTCGCACTTGTGTTAGTGTTGAAAAACCACTTTTCGCACTTGTGTTGGTGCAGGAAACCACTTTTGCACTTGTATTAGTGTGGAAAAACCACTTTTCGCACTTGTGTTAGTGTTGAAAAACCACTTTTCGCACTTGTGTTGGTGCAGGAAACCACTTTTGCACTTGTATTAGTGTGGAAAAACCACTTTTCGCACTTGTGTTAGTGTTGAAAAACCACTTTTCGCACATGTGTTGGTGCAGGAAACCACTTTTGCACTTGTATTAGTGTGGAAAAAACACTTTTTGCACTTGTGATAGTGTTGAAAAACCACTTTTCGCACTTGAGTTGGTGCAGGAAACCACTTTTGCACTTGTATTAGTGTGGAAAAAACATTTTTGCACTTGTGATAGTGTTGAAAAACCACTTTTCGCACTTGTGTTAGTGTTGAAAAACCACTTTTCGCACTTGTGGTGGTGCAGGAAACCACTTTTGCACTTGTATTAGTGTGGAAAAAACACTTTTTGCACTTGTGATAGTGTTGAAAAACCACTTTTCGCACTTCTGTTAGTGTTGAAAAACCACTTTTTGCACTTGTGTTGGTGCAGGAAACCACTTTCGCACTTGTATTAGTGTGGAAAAACCACTTTTTGCACTTGTGATAGTGTTGAAAAACCACTTTTCGCACTTGTGTTAGTGTTGAAAAACCACTTTTCGCACTTGTGTTGGTGCAGGAAACCACTTTTGCACTTGTATTAGTCTGGAAAAAACCACTTTTCGCACTTGTGTTAGTGTTGAAAAACCACTTTTCGCACTTGTGTTAGTGTTGAAAAACCACTTTTTGCACTTGTGTTGGTGCAGGAAACTACTTTTGCACTTCTATTAGTGTGGAAAAAACCCTTTTTCCAGTTGTGATAGTGTTGAAAAACCACTTTTCGCACTTGTGTTAGTGTTGAAAAACCACTTTTGGCACTTGTGTTAGTGTTGAAAAACCACTTTTTGCACTTGTGTTGCTGCAGGAAACCACTTTTGCACTTGTATTAGTGTGGAAAAAACACTTTTCGCACTTGTGTTAGTGTTGAAAAACCACTTTTCGCACTTGTGTTAGTGTTGAAAAACCACTTTTCGCACTTGTGTTAGTGTTGAAAAACCACTTTTGCACTTGTATTAGTGTGGAAAAAACACTTTTTGCACTTGTGATAGTGTTGAAAAACCACTTTTCGCACTTGTGTTAGTGTTGAAAAACCACTTTTCGCACTTGTGTTGGTGCAGGAAATCACTTTTGCACTTGTATTAGTGTGGAAAAAACACTTTTTGCACTTGTGATAGTGTTGAAAAACCACTTTTCGCACTTGTGTTAGTGTTGAAAAACCACTTTTCGCACTTGAGTTGGTGCAGGAAACCACTTTTGCACTTGTATTAGTGTGGAAAAACCACTTTTCACACTTGTGTTAGTGTTGAAAAACCACTTTTGCACTTGTATTAGTGTGGAAAAAAACACTTTTTGCACTTGTGATAGTGTTGAAAAACCACTTTTCGCACTTGTGTTAGTGTTGAAAAAACCACTTTTCGCACTTGTGTTGGTGCAGTAAACCACTTTTGCACTTGTATTAGTGTGGAAAAACCACTTTTCGCACTTGTGTTAGTGTTGAAAAACCACTTTTCGCACTTGTGTTGGTGCAGGAAACCACTTTTGCACTTGTATTAGTGTGGAAAAAAACACTTTTTGCACTTGTGATAGTGTTGAAAAACCACTTTTCGCACTTGTGTTAGTGTTGAAAAACCACTTTTCGCACTTGTGGTGGTGCAGGAAACCACTTTTGCACTTGTATTAGTGTGGAAAAAACACTTTTTGCACTTGTGACCGTGTTGAAAAACCACTTTTCGCACTTGTGTTAGTGTTGAAAAACCACTTTTCGCACTTGTGTTGGTGCAGTAAACCACTTTTGCACTTGTATTAGTGTGGAAAAACCACTTTTCGCACTTGTGTTAGTGTTGAAAAACCACTTTTCGCACTTGTGTTGGTGCAGGAAACCACTTTTGCACTTGTATTAGTGTGGAAAAAAACACTTTTTGCACTTGTGATGGTGTTGAAAAACCACTTTTCGCACTTGTGTTAGTGTTGAAAAACCACTTTTCGCACTTGTGGTGGTGCAGGAAACCACTTTTGCACTTGTATTAGTGTGGAAAAAACACTTTTTGCACTTGTGACCGTGTTGAAAAACCACTTTTCGCACTTGTGTTAGTGTTGAAAAACCACTTTTCGCACTTGTGTTGGTGCAGGAAACCACTTTTGCACTTGTATTAGTGTGGAAAAAACACTTTTCACACTTGTGTTAGTGTTGAAAAACCACTTTTCGCACTTGTGTTAGTGTTGAAAAACCACTTTTCGCACTTGTGTTGGTGCAGGAAACCACTTTTGCACTTGTATTAGTGTGGAAAAAACACTTTTTGCACTTGTGATAGTGTTGAAAAACCACTTTTCGCACTTGTGTTGGTGTAGGAAACCACTTTTGCACTTGTATTAGTGTGGAAAAACCACTTTTCGCACTTGTGTTAGTGTTGAAAAACCACTTTTCGCACTTGTGTTGGTGCAGGAAACCACTTTTGCACTTGTATTAGTGTGGAAAAACCACTTTTCGCACTTGTGTTAGTGTTGAAAAACCACTTTTCGCACATGTGTTGGTGCAGGAAACCACTTTTGCACTTGTATTAGTGTGGAAAAAACACTTTTTGCACTTGTGATAGTGTTGAAAAACCACTTTTCGCACTTGAGTTGGTGCAGGAAACCACTTTTGCACTTGTATTAGTGTGGAAAAACCACTTTTCGCACTTGTGTTAATGTTGAAAAACCACTTTTGCACTTGTATTAGTGTGGAAAAAACACTTTTTGCACTTGTGATAGTGTTGAAAAACCACTTTTCGCACTTGTGTTAGTGTTGAAAAACCACTTTTCGCACTTGTGTTGGTGGAGGAAATCACTTTTGCACTTGTATTAGTGTGGAAAAAACACTTTTTGCACTTGTGTTAGTGTTGAAAAACCACTTTTGCACTTGTATTAGTGTGGAAAAAACACTTTTTGCACTTGTGATAGTGTTGAAAAACCACTTTTCGCACTTGTGTTAGTGTTGAAAAACCACTTTTCGCACTTGTGTTGGTGGAGGAAATCACTTTTGCACTTGTATTAGTGTGGAAAAAACACTTTTTGCACTTGTGATAGTGTTAAAAAACCACTTTTCGCACTTGTGTTAGTGTTGAAAAACCACTTTTCGCACTTGAGTTGGTGCAGGAAACCACTTTTGCACTTGTATTAGTGTGGAAAAACCACTTTTCGCACTTGTGTTAGTGTTGAAAAACCACTTTTGCACTTGTATTAGTGTGGGAAAAAACACTTTTTGCACTTGTGATAGTGTTGAAAAACCACTTTTCGCACTTGTGTTAGTGTTGAAAAACCACTTTTCGCACTTGTGTTGGTGCAGGAAACCACTTTTGCACTTGTATTAGTGTGGAAAAACCACTTTTCACACTTGTGTTAGTGTTGAAAAACCACTTTTCGCACTTGTGTTAGTGTTGAAAAACCACTTTTCGCACTTGTGTTGGTGCAGGAAACCACTTTTGCACTTGTATTAGTGTGGAAAAACCACTTTTTGCACTTGTGTTAGTGTTGAAAAACCACTTTTCGCACTTGTGTTAGTGTTGAAAAACCACTTTTCGCACTTGTGTTGGTGCAGCAAACCACTTTTGCACTTGTATTGGTGTGGAAAAAACACTTTTTGCACTTGTGATAGTGTTGAAAAACCACTTTTCGCACTTGTGTTAGTGTTGAAAAACCACTTTTCGCACTTGTGTTAGTGTTGGAAAACCACTTTTCGCACTTGTGTTGGTGCAGGAAACCACTTTTGCACTTGTATTAGTGTGGAAAAAACACTTTTTGCACTTGTGATAGTGTTGAAAAACCACTTTTCGCACTTGTGTTAGTGTTGAAAAACCACTTTTCGCACTTGTGTTGGTGCAGGAAACCACTTTTGCACTTGTATTAGTGTGGAAAAACCACTTTTCGCACTTGTGTTAGTGTTGAAAAACCACTTTTCACACTTGTGTTAGTGTTGAAAAACCACTTTTCGCACTTGTGTTGGTGCAGGAAACCACTTTTGCACTTGTATTGGTGTGGAAAAAACACTTTTTGCACTTGTGATAGTGTTGAAAAACCACTTTTCGCACTTGTGTTAGTGTTGAAAAACCACTTTTCGCACTTGTGTTGGTGCAGGAAACCACTTTTGCACTTGTATTAGTGTGGAAAAAACCCTTTTTCCAGTTGTGATAGTGTTGAAAAACCACTTTTCGCACTTGTGTTAGTGTTGAAAAACCACTTTTGGCACTTGTGTTAGTGTTGAAAAACCACTTTTCGCACTTGTGTTGGTGCAGGAAACCACTTTTGCACTTGTATTAGTGTGGAAAAAACACTTTTGCACTTGTATTAGTGTGGAAAAACCACTTTTGCACTTGTATTAGTGTTTGAAAAACCACTTTTTGCACTTGTGATAGTGTTGAAAAACCACTTTTCGCACTTGTGTTAGTGTTGAAAAACCACTTTTCGCACTTGTGTTGGTGCAGGAAAACACTTTTGCACTTGTATTAGTGTGGAAAAACCACTTTTCGCACTTGTGTTAGTGTTGAAAAACCACTTTTCGCACTTGTGTTGGTGCAGGAAACCACTTTTGCACTTGTATTAGTGTGGAAAAAACACTTTTTGCACTTGTGATAGTGTTGAAAAACCACTTTTCGCACTTGTGTTAGTGTTGAAAAACCACTTTTTGCACTTGTGGTGGTGCAGGAAACCTCTTTTGCACTTGTATTAGTGTGGAAAAAACACTTTTTGCACTTGTGATAGTGTTGAAAAACCACTTTTCGCACTTGTGTTAGTGTTGAAAAACCACTTTTTGCACTTGTGTTGGTGCAGGAAACCACTTTTGCACTTGTATTAGTGTGGAAAAAACACTTTTTGCACTTGTGATAGTGTTGAAAAACCACTTTTCGCACTTGTGTTAGTGTTGAAAAACCACTTTTCGCACTTGTGTTAGTGTTGAAAAACCACCTTTCGCACTTGTGTTGGTGCAGGAAACCACTTTTGCACTTGTATTAGTGTGGCAAAACCACTTTTCGCACTTGTGTTAGTGTTGAAAAACCACTTTTCACACTTGTGTTAGTGTTGAAAAACCACTTTTCGCACTTGTGTTGGTGCAGGAAACCACTTTTGCACTTGTATTAGTGTGGAAAAAACACTTTTTGCACTTGTGATAGTGTTGAAAAACCACTTTTCGCACTTGTGTTAGTGTTGAAAACCACTTTTCGCACTTGTGTTGGTGCAGGAAACCACTTTTGCACTTGTATTAGTGTGGAAAAACCACTTTTCGCACTTGTGTTAGTGTTGAAAAACCACTTTTCGCACTTGTGTTGGTGCAGGAAACTACTTTTGCACTTCTATTAGTGTGGAAAAAACCCTTTTTCCAGTTGTGATAGTGTTGAAAAACCACTTTTCGCACTTGTGTTAGTGTTGAAAAACCACTTTTGGCACTTGTGTTAGTGTTGAAAAACCACTTTTTGCACTTGTGTTGGTGCAGGAAACCACTTTTGCACTTGTATTAGTGTGGAAAAAACACTTTTCGCACTTGTGTTAGTGTTGAAAAACCACTTTTCGCACTTGTGTTAGTGTTGAAAAACCACTTTTCGCACTTGTGTTAGTGTTGAAAAACCACTTTTCGCACTTGTGTTAGTGTTGAAAAACCACTTTTGCACTTGTATTAGTGTGGAAAAAACACATTTTGCACTTGTGATAGTGTTGAAAAACCACTTTTCGCACTTGTGTTAGTGTTGAATAACCACTTTTCGCACTTGTGTTGGTGCAGGAAATCACTTTTGCACTTGTATTAGTGTGGAAAAAACACTTTTTGCACTTGTGATAGTGTTGAAAAACCACTTTTCGCACTTGTGTTAGTGTTGAAAAACCACTTTTCGCACTTGAGTTGGTGCAGGAAACCACTTTTGCACTTGTATTAGTGTGGAAAAACCACTTTTCGCACTTGTGTTAGTGTTGAAAAACCACTTTTGCACTTGTCTTAGTGTGGAAAAAAACACTTTTTGCACTTGTGATAGTGTTGACAAACCACTTTTCGCACTTGTGTTAGTGTGGAAAAACCACTTTTCGCACTTGTGTTAGTGTTGAAAAACCACTTTTGCACTTGTCTTAGTGTGGAAAAAAACACTTTTTGCACTTGTGATAGTGTTGACAAACCACTTTTCGCACTTGTGTTGGTGCAGGAAACCACTTTTGCACTTGTATTAGTGTGGAAAAACCACTTTTCGCACTTGTGTTAGTGTTGAAAAACCACTTTTCGCACTTGTGTTGGTGCAGGAAACCACTTTTGCACTTGTATTAGTGTGGAAAAAGACTTTTTGCACTTGTGATAGTGTTGAAAAACCACTTTTCGCACTTGTGTTAGTGTTGAAAAACCACTATTCGCACTTGTGGTGGTGCAGGAAACCACATTTGCACTTGTATTAGTGTGGAAAAAACACTTTTTGCACTTGTGATAGTGTTGAAAAACCACTTTTCGCACTTGTGTTGGTGCAGGAAACCACTTTTGCACTTCTATTAGTGTGGAACAAACACTTTTCACACTTGTGTTAGTGTTGAAAAACCACTTTTCGCACTTGTGTTAGTGTTGAAAAACCACTTTTCGCACTTGTGTTGGTGCAGGAAACCACTTTTGCACTTGTATTAGTGTGGAAAAAACACTTTTCACACTTGTGTTAGTGTTGAAAAACCACTTTTCGCACTTGTGTTAGTGTTGAAAAACCACTTTTTGCACTTGTGTTGGTGCAGGAAACCACTTTTGCACTTGTATTAGTGTGGAAAAAACACTTTTTGCACTTGTGATAGTGTTGAAAAACCACTTTTCGCACTTGTGTTAGTGTTAAAAAAAACCACTTTTCGCACTTGTGTTGGTGCAGGAAACCACTTTTGCACTTGTATTAGTGTGGAAAAAACACTTTTTGCACTTGTGATAGTGTTGAAAAACCACTTTTCGCACTTGTGTTAGTGTTGAAAAACCACTTTTCGCACTTGTGTTGGTGCAGGAAACCACTTTTGCACTTGTATTAGTGTGGAAAAAACACTTTTTGCACTTGTGATAGTGTTGAAAAACCACTTTTCGCACTTGTGTTAGTGTTAAAAAACCACTTTTCGCACTTGTGTTGGTGCAGGAAACCACTTTTGCACTTGTATTAGTGTGGAAAAAACACTTTTTGCACTTGTGATAGTGTTGAAAAACCACTTTTCGCACTTGTGTTAGTGTTGAAAAACCACTTTTCGCACTTGTGTTGGTGCAGGAAACCACTTTTGCACTTGTATTAGTGTGGAAAAAACACTTTTCACACTTGTGTTAGTGTTGAAAAACCACTTTTCGCACTTGTGTTAGTGTTGAAAAACCACTTTTTGCACTTGTGTTGGTGCAGGAAACCACTTTTGCACTTGTATTAGTGTGGAAAAAACACTTTTTGCACTTGTGATAGTGTTGAAAAACCACTTTTCGCACTTGTGTTAGTGTTAAAAAACCACTTTTCGCACTTGTGTTGGTGCAGGAAACCACTTTTGCACTTGTATTAGTGTGGAAAAAACACTTTTTGCACTTGTGATAGTGTTGAAAAACCACTTTTCGCACTTGTGTTAGTGTTGAAAAACCACTTTTCGCACTTGTGTTGGTGCAGGAAACCACTTTTGCACTTGTGTTGGTGCAGGAAACCACTTTTGCACTTGTATTAGTGTGGAAAAAACACTTTTTGCACTTGTGATAGTGTTGAAAAACCACTTTTCGCACTTGTGTTAGTGTTAAAAAACCACTTTTCGCACTTGTGTTGGTGCAGGAAACCACTTTTTGCACTTGTGTTGGTGCAGGAAACCACTTTTGCACTTGTATTAGTGTGGAAAAAACACTTTTTGCACTTGTGATAGTGTTGAAAAACCACTTTTCGCACTTGTGTTAGTGTTAAAAAACCACTTTTCGCACTTGTGTTGGTGCAGGAAACCACTTTTGCACTTGTATTAGTGTGGAAAAAACACTTTTTGCACTTGTGATAGTGTTGAAAAACCACTTTTCGCACTTGTGTTAGTGTTGAAAAACCACTTTTCGCACTTGTGTTGGTGCAGGAAACCACTTTTGCACTTGTATTAGTGTGGAAAAAACACTTTTCACACTTGTGTTAGTGTTGAAAAACCACTTTTCGCACTTGTGTTAGTGTTGAAAAACCACTTTTTGCACTTGTGTTGGTGCAGGAAACCACTTTTGCACTTGTATTAGTGTGGAAAAAACACTTTTTGCACTTGTGATAGTGTTGAAAAACCACTTTTCGCACTTGTGTTAGTGTTAAAAAACCACTTTTCGCACTTGTGTTGGTGCAGGAAACCACTTTTGCACTTGTATTAGTGTGGAAAAAACACTTTTTGCACTTGTGATAGTGTTGAAAAACCACTTTTCGCACTTGTGTTAGTGTTGAAAAACCACTTTTCGCACTTGTGTTGGTGCAGGAAACCACTTTTGCACTTGTATTAGTGTGGAAAAAACACTTTTTGCACTTGTGATAGTGTTGAAAAACCACTTTTCGCACTTGTGTTAGTGTTAAAAAACCACTTTTCGCACTTGTGTTGGTGCAGGAAACCACTTTTGCACTTGTATTAGTGTGGAAAAAACACTTTTTGCACTTGTTATAGTGTTGAAAAACCACTTTTCGCACTTGTGTTAGTGTTGAAAAACCACTTTTCGCACTTGTGTTGGTGCAGGAAACCACTTTTGCACTCGTATTAGTGTGGAAGAAACACTTTTTGCACTTGTGATAGTGTTGAAAAACCACTTTTCGCACTTGTGTTAGTGTTGAAAAACCACTTTTCGCACTTGTGTTGGTGCAGGAAACCACTTTTGCACTTGTGTTGGTGCAGGAAACCACTTTTGCACTTGTATTAGTGTGGAAAAAACACTTTTCACACTTGTGTTAGTGTTGAAAAACCACTTTTCGCACTTGTGTTAGTGTTGAAAAACCACTTTTTGCACTTGTGTTGGTGCAGGAAACCACTTTTGCACTTGTATTAGTGTGGAAAAAACACTTTTTGCACTTGTGATAGTGTTGAAAAACCACTTTTCGCACTTGTGTTAGTGTTAAAAAACCACTTTTCGCACTTGTGTTGGTGCAGGAAACCACTTTTGCACTTGTATTAGTGTGGAAAAAACACTTTTTGCACTTGTGATAGTGTTGAAAAACCACTTTTCGCACTTGTGTTAGTGTTGAAAAACCACTTTTCGCACTTGTGTTGGTGCAGGAAACCACTTTTGCACTTGTATTAGTGTGGAAAAAACACTTTTTGCACTTGTGATAGTGTTGAAAAACCACTTTTCGCACTTGTGTTAGTGTTGAAAAACCACTTTTCGCACTTGTGTTGGTGCAGGAAACCACTTTTGCACTTGTATTAGTGTGGAAAAACCACTTTTCGCACTTGTGTTAGTGTTGAAAAACCACTTTTCGCACTTGTGTTGGTGCAGGAAACCACTTTTGCACTTGTATTAGTGTGGAAAAAACACTTTTTGCACTTGTGATAGTGTTGAAAAACCACTTTTCGCACTTGTGTTAGTGTTGAAAAACCACTTTTCGCACTTGTGGTGGCGCAGGAAACCTCTTTTGCACTTGTATTAGTGTGGAAAAAACACTTTTTGCACTTGTGATAGTGTTGAAAAACCACTTTTCGCACTTGTGTTAGTGTTGAAAAACCACTTTTTGCACTTGTGTTGGTGCAGGAAACCACTTTTGCACTTGTATTAGTGTGGAAAAAACACTTTTTGCACTTGTGATAGTGTTGAAAAACCACTTTTCGCACTTGTGTTAGTGTTGAAAAACCACTTTTCGCACTTGTGTTAGTGTTGAAAAACCACCTTTCGCACTTGTGTTGGTGCAGGAAACCACTTTTGCACTTGTATTAGTGTGGCAAAACCACTTTTCGCACTTGTGTTAGTGTTGAAAAACCACTTTTCACACTTGTGTTAGTGTTGAAAAACCACTTTTCGCACTTGTGTTGGTGCAGGAAACCACTTTTGCACTTGTATTAGTGTGGAAAAAACACTTTTTGCACTTGTGATAGTGTTGAAAAACCACTTTTCGCACTTGTGTTAGTGTTGAAAAACCACTTTTCGCACTTGTGTTGGTGCAGTAAACCACTTTTGCACTTGTATTAGTGTGGAAAAACCACTTTTCGCACTTGTGTTAGTGTTGAAAAACCACTTTTCGCACTTGTGTTAGTGTTGAAAAACCACTTTTCGCACTTGTGTTGGTGCAGGAAACTACTTTTGCACTTCTATTAGTGTGGAAAAAACCCTTTTTCCAGTTGTGATAGTGTTGAAAAACCACTTTTCGCACTTGTGTTAGTGTTGAAAAACCACTTTTCGCACTTGTGTTGGTGCAGGAAACTACTTTTGCACTTCTATTAGTGTGGAAAAAACACTTTTCGCACTTGTGTTAGTGTTTGAAAAACCACTTTTCGCACTTGTGTTAGTGTTGAAAAACCACTTTTCGCACTTGTGTTAGTGTTGAAAAACCACTTTTCGCACTTGTGTTAGTGTTGAAAAACCACTTTTGCACTTGTATTAGTGTGGAAAAAACACTTTTTGCACTTGTGATAGTGTTGAAAAACCACTTTTCGCACTTGTGTTAGTGTTGAAAAACCACTTTTCGCACTTGTGTTGGTGCAGGAAACCACTTTTCGCACTTGTGTTAGTGTTGAAAAACCACTTTTGCACTTGTGATAGTGTTGAAAAACCACTTTTCGCACTTGTGGTGGTGCAGGAAACCACTTTTGCACTTGTATTAGTGTGGAAAAAACACTTTTTGCACTTGTGATAGTGTTGAAAAACCACTTTTCGCACTTGTGTTGGTGCAGGAAACCACTTTTGCACTTCTATTAGTGTGGAAAAAAACACTTTTCACACTTGTGTTAGTGTTGAAAAACCACTTTTCGCACTTGTGTTAGTGTTGAAAAACCACTTTTCGCACTTGTGTTGGTGCAGGAAACCACTTTTGCACTTGTATTAGTGTGGAAAAAACACTTTTCACACTTGTGTTAGTGTTGAAAAACCACTTTTCGCACTTGTGTTAGTGTTGAAAAACCACTTTTCGCACTTGTGTTGGTGCAGGAAACCACTTTTGCACTTGTATTAGTGTGGAAAAACCACTTTTCGCACTTGTGTTAGTGTTGAGAAACCACTTTTCACACTTGTGTTAGTGTTGAAAAACCACTTTTCGCACTTGTGTTGGTGCAGGAAACCACTTTTGCACTTGTATTAGTGTGGAAAAAACACTTTTTGCACTTGTGATAGTGTTGAAAAACCACTTTTCGCACTTGTGTTAGTGTTGAAAAACCACTTTTCGCACTTGTGTTGGTGCAGGAAACCACTTTTGCACTTGTATTAGTGTGGAAAAACCACTTTTCGCACTTGTGTTAGTGTTGAAAAACCACTTTTCGCACTTGTTTTGGTGCAGGAAACCACTTTTGCACTTGTATTAGTGTGGAAAAAACACTTTCGCACTTGTGTTAGTGTTGAAAAACCACTTTTCGCACTTGTGTTAGTGTTGAAAAACCACTTTTTGCACTTGTGTTGGTGCAGGAAACCACTTTTGCACTTGTATTACTGTGGAAAAAACACTTTTTGCACTTGTGATAGTGTTGAAAAACCACTTTTCGCACTTGTGTTAGTGTTGAAAAACCACTTTTTGCACTTGTGTTAGTGTTGAAAAACCACTTTTCGCACTTGTGTTGGTGCAGGAAACCACTTTTGCACTTGTATTAGTGTGGAAAAACCACTTTTCGCACTTGTGTTAGTGTTGAGAAACCACTTTTCACACTTGTGTTAGTGTTGAAAAACCACTTTTCGCACTTGTGTTGGTGCAGGAAACCACTTTTGCACTTGTATTAGTGTGGAAAAAACACTTTTTGCACTTGTGATAGTGTTGAAAAACCACTTTTTGCACTTGTGTTAGTGTTGAAAAACCACTTTTCGCACTTGTGTTGGTGCAGGAAACCACTTTTGCACTTGTATTAGTGTGGAAAAAACCACTTTTCGCACTTGTGTTAGTGTTGAAAAACCACTTTTGGCACTTGTGTTAGTGTTGAAAAACCACTTTTCGCACTTGTGTTGGTGCAGGAAACCACTTTTGCACTTGTATTAGTGTGGAAAAAACACTTTTTGCACTTGTGATAGTGTTGAAAAACCACTTTTCGCACTTGTGTTAGTGTTGAAAAACCACTTTTCGCACTTGTGTTGGTGCAGGAAACCACTTTTGCACTTGTATTAGTGTGGAAGAAACACTTTTTGCACTTGTGATAGTGTTGAAGAACCACTTTTCGCACTTGTGTTAGTGTTGAAAAACCTCTTTTCGCACTTGTGTTGGTGCAGGAAACCACTTTTGCACTTGTATTAGTGTGGAAAAACCACTTTTCGCACTTGTGTTAGTGTTGAAAAACCACTTTTCGCACTTGTGTTAGTGTTGAAAAACCACTTTTCGCACTTGTGTTAGTGTTGAAAAACCACTTTTCGCACTTGTGTTAGTGTTGAAAAACCACTTTTGCACTTGTATTAGTGTGGAAAAAACACTTTTTGCACTTGTGATAGTGTTGAAAAACCACTTTTCGCACTTGTGTTAGTGTTGAAAAACCACTTTTCGCACTTGTGTTGATGCAGGAAATCACTTTTGCACTTGTATTAGTGTGGAAAAAACACTTTTTGCACTTGTGATAGTGTTGAAAAACCACTTTTCGCACTTGTGTTAGTGTTGAAAAACCACTTTTCGCACTTGTGTTGGTGCAGGAAATCACTTTTGCACTTGTATTAGTGTGGAAAAAACACTTTTTGCACTTGTGATAGTGTTGAAAAACCACTTTTCGCACTTGTGTTAGTGTTGAAAAACCACTTTTCGCACTTGTGTTAGTGTTGAAAAACCACTTTTCGCACTTGTGGTGGTGCAGGAAACCACTTTTGCACTTGTATTAGTGTGGAAAAAACACTTTTTGCACTTGTGACCGTGTTGAAAAACCACTTTTCGCACTTGTGTTAGTGTTGAAAAACCACTTTTCGCACTTGTGTTGGTGCAGTAAACCACTTTTGCACTTGTATTAGTGTGGGAAAACCACTTTTCGCACTTGTGTTGGTGTTGAAAAACCACTTTTCGCACTTGTGTTGGTGCAGGAAACCACTTTTGCACTTGTATTAGTGTGGAAAAAAACACTTTTTGCACTTGTGATGGTGTTGAAAAACCACTTTTCGCACTTGTGTTAGTGTTGAAAAACCACTTTTCGCACTTGTGGTGGTGCAGGAAACCACTTTTGCACTTGTATTAGTGTGGAAAAAACAGTTTTTGCACTTGTGACCGTGTTGAAAAACCACTTTTCGCACTTGTGTTAGTGTTGAAAAACCACTTTTCGCACTTGTGTTGGTGCAGGAAACCACTTTTGCACTTGTATTAGTGTGGAAAAAACACTTTTCACACTTGTGTTAGTGTTGAAAAACCACTTTTTTGCACTTGTGTTAGTGTTGAAAAACCACTTTTCGCACTTGTGTTGGTGCAGGAAACCACTTTTGCACTTGTATTAGTGTGGAAAAAACATTTTTGCACTTGTGATAGTGTTGAAAAACCACTTTTCGCACTTGTGTTAGTGTTGAAAAACCACTTTTCGCACTTGTGGTGGTGCAGGAAACCACTTTTGCACTTGTATTAGTGTGGAAAAAACACTTTTTGCACTTGTGATAGTGTTGAAAAACCACTTTTCGCACTTGTGTTAGTGTTGAAAAACCACTTTGTGCACTTGTGTTGGTGCAGGAAACCACTTTCGCACTTGTATTAGTGTGGAAAAAACACTTTTTGCACTTGTGATAGTGTTGAAAAACCACTTTTCGCACTTGTGTTAGTGTTGAAAAACCACTTTTCGCACTTGTGTTAGTGTTGAAAAACCACTTTTCGCACTTGTGTTGGTGCAGGAAACCACTTTTGCACTTGTATTAGTGTGGAAAAACCACTTTTCGCACTTGTGTTAGTGTTGAGAAACCACTTTTCACACTTGTGTTAGTGTTGAAAAACCACTTTTCGCACTTGTGTTGGTGCAGGAAACCACTTTTGCACTTGTATTAGTGTGGAAAAAACACTTTTTGCACTTGTGATAGTGTTGAAAAACCACTTTTCGCACTTGTGTTAGTGTTGAAAAACCACTTTTCGCACTTGTGTTGGTGCAGGAAACCACTTTTGCACTTGTATTAGTGTGGAAAAACCACTTTTCGCACTTGTGTTAGTGTTGAAAAACCACTTTTCGCACTTGTTTTGGTGCAGGAAACCACTTTTGCACTTGTATTAGTGTGGAAAAAACACTTTCGCACTTGTGTTAGTGTTGAAAAACCACTTTTCGCACTTGTGTTAGTGTTGAAAAACCACTTTTTGCACTTGTGTTGGTGCAGGAAACCACTTTTGCACTTGTATTACTGTGGAAAAAAACACTTTTTGCACTTGTGATAGTGTTGAAAAACCACTTTTCGCACTTGTGTTAGTGTTGAAAAACCACTTTTTGCACTTGTGTTAGTGTTGAAAAACCACTTTTCGCACTTGTGTTGGTGCAGGAAACCACTTTTGCACTTGTATTAGTGTGGAAAAACCACTTTTCGCACTTGTTTTAGTGTTGAGAAACCACTTTTTCACACTTGTGTTAGTGTTGAAAAACCACTTTTCGCACTTGTGTTGGTGCAGGAAACCACTTTTGCACTTGTATTAGTGTGGAAAAAACACTTTTTGCACTTGTGATAGTGTTGAAAAACCACTTTTTGCACTTGTGTTAGTGTTGAAAAACCACTTTTCGCACTTGTGTTGGTGCAGGAAACCACTTTTGCACTTGTATTAGTGTGGAAAAAACCACTTTTCGCACTTGTGTTAGTGTTGAAAAACCACTTTTGGCACTTGTGTTAGTGTTGAAAAACCACTTTTCGCACTTGTGTTGGTGCAGGAAACCACTTTTGCACTTGTATTAGTGTGGAAAAAACACTTTTTGCACTTGTGATAGTGTTGAAAAACCACTTTTCGCACTTGTGTTAGTGTTGAAAAACCACTTTTCGCACTTGTGTTGGTGCAGGAAACCACTTTTGCACTTGTATTAGTGTGGAAGAAACACTTTTTGCACTTGTGATAGTGTTGAAGAACCACTTTTCGCACTTGTGTTAGTGTTGAAAAACCACTTTTCGCACTTGTGTTGGTGCAGGAAACCACTTTTGCACTTGTATTAGTGTGGAAAAACCACTTTTCGCACTTGTGTTAGTGTTGAAAAACCACTTTTCGCACTTGTGTTAGTGTTGAAAAACCACTTTTCGCACTTGTGTTAGTGTTGAAAAACCACTTTTCGCACTTGTGTTAGTGTTGAAAAACCACTTTTGCACTTGTATTAGTGTGGAAAAAACACTTTTTGCACTTGTGATAGTGTTGAAAAACCACTTTTCGCACTTGTGTTAGTGTTGAAAAACCACTTTTCGCCCTTGTGTTGATGCAGGAAATCACTTTTGCACTTGTATTAGTGTGGAAAAAACACTTTTTGCACTTGTGATAGTGTTGAAAAACCACTTTTCGCACTTGTGTTAGTGTTGAAAAACCACTTTTCGCACTTGAGTTGGTGCAGGAAACCACTTTTGCACTTGTATTAGTGTGGAAAAACCACTTTTCGCACTTGTGTTAGTGTTGAAAAACCACTTTTGACTTGTATTAGTGTGGAAAAAAACACTTTTTGCACTTGTGATAGTGTTGAAAAACCACTTTTCGCACTTGTGTTAGTGTTGAAAAACCACTTTTCGCACTTGTGTTGGTGCAGGAAACCACTTTTGCACTTGTATTAGTGTGGAAAAAACACTTTTTGCACTTGTGATAGTGTTGAAAAACCACTTTTCGCACTTGTGTTGGTGCAGGAAACCACTTTTGCACTTCTATTAGTGTGGAAAAAACACTTTTCACACTTGTGTTAGTGTTGAAAAAACCACTTTTCGCACTTGTGTTAGTGTTGAAAAACCACTTTTCGCACTTGTGTTGGTGCAGGGAAACCACTTTTGCACTTGTATTAGTGTGGAAAAAACACTTTTCACACTTGTGTTAGTGTTGAAAAACCACTTTTCGCACTTGTGTTAGTGTTGAAAAACCACTTTTCGCACTTGTGTTGGTGCAGGAAACCACTTTTGCACTTGTATTAGTGTGGAAAAACCACTTTTCGCACTTGTGTTAGTGTTGAGAAACCACTTTTCACACTTGTGTTAGTGTTGAAAAACCACTTTTCGCACTTGTGTTGGTGCAGGAAACCACTTTTGCACTTGTATTAGTGTGGAAAAAACACTTTTTGCACTTGTGATAGTGTTGAAAAACCACTTTTCGCACTTGTGTTAGTGTTGAAAAACCACTTTTCGCACTTGTGTTGGTGCAGGAAACCACTTTTGCACTTGTATTAGTGTGGAAAAACCACTTTTCGCACTTGTGTTAGTGTTGAAAAACCACTTTTCGCACTTGTTTTGGTGCAGGAAACCACTTTTGCACTTGTATTAGTGTGGAAAAAACACTTTCGCACTTGTGTTAGTGTTGAAAAACCACTTTTCGCACTTGTGTTAGTGTTGAAAAACCACTTTTTGCACTTGTGTTGGTGCAGGAAACCACTTTTGCACTTGTATTACTGTGGAAAAAACACTTTTTGCACTTGTGATAGTGTTGAAAAACCACTTTTCGCACTTGTGTTAGTGTTGAAAAACCACTTTTTGCACTTGTGTTAGTGTTGAAAAACCACTTTTCGCACTTGTGTTGGTGCAGGAAACCACTTTTGCACTTGTATTAGTGTGGAAAAACCACTTTTCGCACTTGTGTTAGTGTTGAGAAACCACTTTTCACACTTGTGTTAGTGTTGAAAAACCACTTTTCGCACTTGTGTTGGTGCAGGAAACCACTTTTGCACTTGTATTAGTGTGGAAAAAACACTTTTTGCACTTGTGATAGTGTTGAAAAACCACTTTTTGCACTTGTGTTAGTGTTGAAAAACCACTTTTCGCACTTGTGTTGGTGCAGGAAACCACTTTTGCACTTGTATTAGTGTGGAAAAACCACTTTTTGCACTTGTGTTAGTGTTGAAAAACCACTTTTCGCACTTGTTTTGGTGCAGGAAACCACTTTTGCACTTGTATTAGTGTGGAAAAACCACTTTTTGCACTTGTGTTAGTGTTGAAAAACCACTTTTCGCACTTGTGTTGGTGCAGGAAACCACTTTTGCACTTGTATTAGTGTGGAAAAACCACTTTTTGCACTTGTGTTAGTGTTGAAAAACCACTTTTCGCACTTGTGTTGGTGCAGGAAACCACTTTTGCACTTGTATTAGTGTGGAAAAACCACTTTTCGCACTTGTGTTAGTGTTGAAAAACCACTTTTCGCACTTGTTTTGGTGCAGGAAACCACTTTTGCACTTGTATTAGTGTGGAAAAAACACTTTCGCACTTGTGTTAGTGTTGAAAAACCACTTTTCGCACTTGTGTTAGTGTTGAAAAACCACTTTTTGCACTTGTGTTGGTGCAGGAAACCACTTTTGCACTTGTATTACTGTGGAAAAAACACTTTTTGCACTTGTGATAGTGTTGAAAAACCACTTTTCGCACTTGTGTTAGTGTTGAAAAACCACTTTTTGCACTTGTGTTAGTGTTGAAAAACCACTTTTCGCACTTGTGTTGGTGCAGGAAACCACTTTTGCACTTGTATTAGTGTGGAAAAACCACTTTTCGCACTTGTTTTAGTGTTGAGAAACCACTTTTCACACTTGTGTTAGTGTTGAAAAACCACTTTTCGCACTTGTGTTGGTGCAGGAAACCACTTTTGCACTTGTATTAGTGTGGAAAAAACACTTTTTGCACTTGTGATATTGTTGAAAAACCACTTTTTGCACTTGTGTTAGTGTTGAAAAACCACTTTTCGCACTTGTGTTGGTGCAGGAAACCACTTTTGCACTTGTATTAGTGTGGAAAAAACCACTTTTCGCACTTGTGTTAGTGTTGAAAAACCACTTTTGGCACTTGTGTTAGTGTTGAAAAACCACTTTTCGCACTTGTGTTGGTGCAGGAAACCACTTTTGCACTTGTATTAGTGTGGAAAAAACACTTTTTGCACTTGTGATAGTGTTGAAAAACCACTTTTCGCACTTGTGTTAGTGTTGAAAAACCACTTTTCGCACTTGTGTTGGTGCAGGAAACCACTTTTGCACTTGTATTAGTGTGGAAGAAACACTTTTTGCACTTGTGATAGTGTTGAAGAACCACTTTTCGCACTTGTGTTAGTGTTGAAAAACCACTTTTCGCACTTGTGTTGGTGCAGGAAACCACTTTTGCACTTGTATTAGTGTGGAAAAACCACTTTTCGCACTTGTGTTAGTGTTGAAAAACCACTTTTCGCACTTGTGTTAGTGTTGAAAAACCACTTTTCGCACTTGTGTTAGTGTTGAAAAACCACTTTTCGCACTTGTGTTAGTGTTGAAAAACCACTTTTGCACTTGTATTAGTGTGGAAAAAACACTTTTTGCACTTGTGATAGTGTTGAAAAACCACTTTTCGCACTTGTGTTAGTGTTGAAAAACCACTTTTCGCCCTTGTGTTGATGCAGGAAATCACTTTTGCACTTGTATTAGTGTGGAAAAAACACTTTTTGCACTTGTGATAGTGTTGAAAAACCACTTTTCGCACTTGTGTTAGTGTTGAAAAACCACTTTTCGCACTTGAGTTGGTGCAGGAAACCACTTTTGCACTTGTATTAGTGTGGAAAAACCACTTTTCGCACTTGTGTTAGTGTTGAAAAACCACTTTTGACTTGTATTAGTGTGGAAAAAAACACTTTTTGCACTTGTGATAGTGTTGAAAAACCACTTTTCGCACTTGTGTTAGTGTTGAAAAACCACTTTTCGCACTTGTGTTGGTGCAGGAAACCACTTTTGCACTTGTATTAGTGTGGAAAAAACACTTTTTGCACTTGTGATAGTGTTGAAAAACCACTTTTCGCACTTGTGTTGGTGCAGGAAACCACTTTTGCACTTCTATTAGTGTGGAAAAAACACTTTTCACACTTGTGTTAGTGTTGAAAAACCACTTTTCGCACTTGTGTTAGTGTTGAAAAACCACTTTTCGCACTTGTGTTGGTGCAGGAAACCACTTTTGCACTTGTATTAGTGTGGAAAAAACACTTTTCACACTTGTGTTAGTGTTGAAAAACCACTTTTCGCACTTGTGTTAGTGTTGAAAAACCACTTTTCGCACTTGTGTTGGTGCAGGAAACCACTTTTGCACTTGTATTAGTGTGGAAAAACCACTTTTCGCACTTGTGTTAGTGTTGAGAAACCACTTTTCACACTTGTGTTAGTGTTGAAAAACCACTTTTCGCACTTGTGTTGGTGCAGGAAACCACTTTTGCACTTGTATTAGTGTGGAAAAAACACTTTTTGCACTTGTGATAGTGTTGAAAAACCACTTTTCGCACTTGTGTTAGTGTTGAAAAACCACTTTTCGCACTTGTGTTGGTGCAGGAAACCACTTTTGCACTTGTATTAGTGTGGAAAAACCACTTTTCGCACTTGTGTTAGTGTTGAAAAACCACTTTTCGCACTTGTTTTGGTGCAGGAAACCACTTTTGCACTTGTATTAGTGTGGAAAAAACACTTTCGCACTTGTGTTAGTGTTGAAAAACCACTTTTCGCACTTGTGTTAGTGTTGAAAAACCACTTTTTGCACTTGTGTTGGTGCAGGAAACCACTTTTGCACTTGTATTACTGTGGAAAAAACACTTTTTGCACTTGTGATAGTGTTGAAAAACCACTTTTCGCACTTGTGTTAGTGTTGAAAAACCACTTTTTGCACTTGTGTTAGTGTTGAAAAACCACTTTTCGCACTTGTGTTGGTGCAGGAAACCACTTTTGCACTTGTATTAGTGTGGAAAAACCACTTTTCGCACTTGTGTTAGTGTTGAGAAACCACTTTTCACACTTGTGTTAGTGTTGAAAAACCACTTTTCGCACTTGTGTTGGTGCAGGAAACCACTTTTGCACTTGTATTAGTGTGGAAAAAACACTTTTTGCACTTGTGATAGTGTTGAAAAACCACTTTTTGCACTTGTGTTAGTGTTGAAAAACCACTTTTCGCACTTGTGTTGGTGCAGGAAACCACTTTTGCACTTGTATTAGTGTGGAAAAAACCACTTTTCGCACTTGTGTTAGTGTTGAAAAACCACTTTTGGCACTTGTGTTAGTGTTGAAAAACCACTTTTCGCACTTGTGTTGGTGCAGGAAACCACTTTTGCACTTGTATTAGTGTGGAAAAAACACTTTTTGCACTTGTGATAGTGTTGAAAAACCACTTTTCGCACTTGTGTTAGTGTTGAAAAACCACTTTTCGCACTTGTGTTGGTGCAGGAAACCACTTTTGCACTTGTATTAGTGTGGAAGAAACACTTTTTGCACTTGTGATAGTGTTGAAGAACCACTTTTCGCACTTATGTTAGTGTTGAAAAACCTCTTTTCGCACTTGTGTTGGTGCAGGAAACCACTTTTGCACTTGTATTAGTGTGGAAAAACCACTTTTCGCACTTGTGTTAGTGTTGAAAAACCACTTTTCGCACTTGTGTTAGTGTTGAAAAACCACTTTTCGCACTTGTGTTAGTGTTGAAAAACCACTTTTCGCACTTGTGTTAGTGTTGAAAAACCACTTTTGCACTTGTATTAGTGTGGAAAAAAAAATTTTTACACTTGTGATAGTGTTGAAAAACCACTTTTCGCACTTGTGTTAGTGTTGAAAAACCACTTTTCGCACTTGTGTTGATGCAGGAAATCACTTTTGCACTTGTATTAGTGTGGAAAAAACACTTTTTGCACTTGTGATAGTGTTGAAAAACCACTTTTCGCACTTGTGTTAGTGTTGAAAAACCACTTTTCGCACTTGAGTTGTTGCAGGAAACCACTTTTGCACTTGTATTAGTGTGGAAAAACCACTTTTCGCACTTGTGTTAGTGTTGAAAAACCACTTTTGACTTGTATTAGTGTGGAAAAAAACACTTTTTGCACTTGTGATAGTGTTGAAAAACCACTTTTCGCACTTGTGTTAGTGTTGAAAAACCACTTTTCGCACTTGTGTTGGTGCAGGAAACCACTTTTGCACTTGTATTAGTGTGGAAAAACCACTTTTCGCACTTGTGTTAGTGTTGAAAAACCACTTTTCGCACTTGTGTTGGTGCAGGAAACCACTTTTGCACTTGTATTAGTGTGGAAAAACCACTTTTCGCACTTGTGTTAGTGTTGAAAAACCACTTTTCGCACATGTGTTGGTGCAGGAAACCACTTTTGCACTTGTATTAGTGTGGAAAAAACACTTTTTGCACTTGTGATAGTGTTGAAAAACCACTTTTCGCACTTGAGTTGGTGCAGGAAACCACTTTTGCACTTGTATTAGTGTGGAAAAACCACTTTTCGCACTTGTGTTAGTGTTGAAAAACCACTTTTCGCACTTGTGTTAGTGTTGAAAAACCACTTTTCGCACTTGTGTTGGTGCAGGAAACCACTTTTGCACTTGTATTAGTGTGGAAAAACCACTTTTTGCACTTGTTATAGTGTTGAAAAACCACTTTTCGCACTTGTGTTAGTGTTGAAAAACCACTTTTCGCACTTGTGTTGGTGCAGGAAACCACTTTTGCACTTGTATTAGTGTGGAAAAACCACTTTTCGCACTTGTGTTAGTGTTGAAAAACCACTTTTCGCACTTGTGTTAGTGTTGAAAAACCACTTTTTGCACTTGTGTTGGTGCAGGAAACTACTTTTGCATTTCTATTAGTGTGGAAAAAACCCTTTTTCCAGTTGTGATAGTGTTGAAAAACCACTTTTCGCACTTGTGTTAGTGTTGAAAAACCACTTTTGGCACTTGTGTTAGTGTTGAAAAACCACTTTTTGCACTTGTGTTGGTGCAGGAAACCACTTTTGCACTTGTATTAGTGTGGAAAAAACACTTTTCGCACTTGTGTTAGTGTTGAAAAACCACTTTTCGCACTTGTGTTAGTGTTGAAAAACCACTTTTCGCACTTGTGTTAGTGTTGAAAAACCACTTTTGCACTTGTATTAGTGTGGAAAAAACACTTTTTGCACTTGTGATAGTGTTGAAAAACCACTTTTCGCACTTGTGTTAGTGTTGAAAAACCACTTTTCGCACTTGTGTTGGTGCAGGAAATCACTTTTGCACTTGTATTAGTGTGGAAAAAACACTTTTTGCACTTGTGATAGTGTTGAAAAACCACTTTTCGCACTTGTGTTAGTGTTGAAAAACCACTTTTCGCACTTGAGTTGGTGCAGGAAACCACTTTTGCACTTGTATTAGTGTGGAAAAACCACTTTTCACACTTGTGTTAGTGTTGAAAAACCACTTTTGCACTTGTATTAGTGTGGAAAAAAACACTTTTTGCACTTTTGATAGTGTTGAAAAACCACTTTTCGCACTTGTGTTAGTGTTGAAAAACCACTTTTCGCACTTGTGTTGGTGCAGTAAACCACTTTTGCACTTGTATTAGTGTGGAAAAACCACTTTTCGCACTTGTGGTAGTGTTGAAAAACCACTTTTCGCACTTGTGTTGGTGCAGGAAACCACTTTTGCACTTGTATTAGTGTGGAAAAAAACACTTTTTGCACTTGTGATAGTGTTGAAAAACCACTTTTCGCACTTGTGTTAGTGTTGAAAAACCACTTTTCGCACTTGTGGTGGTGCAGGAAACCACTTTTGCACTTGTATTAGTGTGGAAAAAACACTTTTTGCACTTGTGACCGTGTTGAAAAACCACTTTTCGCACTTGTGTTAGTGTTGAAAAACCACTTTTCGCACTTGTGTTGGTGCAGTAAACCACTTTTGCACTTGTATTAGTGTGGAAAAACCACTTTTCGCACTTGTGTTGGTGTTGAAAAACCACTTTTCGCACTTGTGTTGGTGCAGGAAACCACTTTTGCACTTGTATTAGTGTGGAAAAAAACACTTTTTGCACTTGTGATGGTGTTGAAAAACCACTTTTCGCACTTGTGTTAGTGTTGAAAAACCACTTTTCGCACTTGTGTTGGTGCAGGAAACCACTTTTGCACTTGTATTAGTGTGGAAAAAACACTTTTCACACTTGTGTTAGTGTTGAAAAACCACTTTTTTGCACTTGTGTTAGTGTTGAAAAACCACTTTTCGCACTTGTGTTGGTGCAGGAAACCACTTTTGCACTTGTATTAGTGTGGCAAAAACACTTTTTGCACTTATGACCGTGTTGAAAAACCACTTTTCGCACTTGTGTTAGTGTTGAAAAACCACTTTTCGCACTTGTGTTGGTGCAGGAAACCACTTTTGCACTTGTATTAGTGTGGAAAAAACACTTTTCACACTTGTGTTAGTGTTGAAAAACCACTTTTTTGCACTTGTGTTAGTGTTGAAAAACCACTTTTCGCACTTGTGTTGGTGCAGGAAACCACTTTTGCACTTGTATTAGTGTGGAAAAAACACTTTTTGCACTTGTGATAGTGTTGAAAAACCACTTTTCGCACTTGTGTTGGTGCAGGAAACCACTTTTGCACTTGTATTAGTGTGGAAAAACCACTTTTCGCACTTGTGTTAGTGTTGAAAAACCACTTTTCGCACTTGTGTTGGTGCAGGAAACCACTTTTGCACTTGTATTAGTGTGGAAAAACCACTTTTCGCACTTGTGTTAGTGTTGAAAAACCACTTTTCGCACATGTGTTGGTGCAGGAAACCACTTTTGCACTTGTATTAGTGTGGAAAAAACACTTTTTGCACTTGTGATAGTGTTGAAAAACCACTTTTCGCACTTGAGTTGGTGCAGGAAACCACTTTTACACTTGTATTAGTGTGGAAAAAACATTTTTGCACTTGTGATAGTGTTGAAAAACCACTTTTCGCACTTGTGTTAGTGTTGAAAAACCACTTTTCGCACTTGTGGTGGTGCAGGAAACCACTTTTGCACTTGTATTAGTGTGGAAAAAACACTTTTTGCACTTGTGATAGTGTTGAAAAACCACTTTTCGCACTTGTGTTAGTGTTGAAAAACCACTTTGTGCACTTGTGTTGGTGCAGGAAACCACTTTCGCACTTGTATTAGTGTGGAAAAAACACTTTTTGCACTTGTGATAGTGTTGAAAAACCACTTTTCGCACTTGTGTTAGTGTTGAAAAACCACTTTTCGCACTTGTGTTAGTGTTGAAAAACCACCTTTCGCACTTGTGTTGGTGCAGGAAACCACTTTTGCACTTGTATTAGTGTGGCAAAACCACTTTTCGCACTTGTGTTAGTGTTGAAAAACCACTTTTCACACTTGTGTTAGTGTTGAAAAACCACTTTTCGCACTTGTGTTGGTGCAGGAAACCACTTTTGCACTTCTATTAGTGTGGAAAAAACACTTTTCACACTTGTGTTAGTGTTGAAAAACCACTTTTCGCACTTGTGTTAGTGTTGAAAAACCACTTTTCACACTTGTGTTGGTGCAGGAAACCACTTTTGCACTTGTATTAGTGTGGAAAAAACACTTTTCACACTTGTGTTAGTGTTGAAAAACCACTTTTCGCACTTGTGTTAGTGTTGAAAAACCACTTTTCGCACTTGTGTTGGTGCAGGAAACCACTTTTGCACTTGTATTAGTGTGGAAAAACCACTTTTCGCACTTGTGTTAGTGTTGAGAAACCACTTTTCACACTTGTGTTAGTGTTGAAAAACCACTTTTCGCACTTGTGTTGGTGCAGGAAACCACTTTTGCACTTGTATTAGTGTGGAAAAAACACTTTTTGCACTTGTGATAGTGTTGAAAAACGACTTTTCGCACTTGTGTTAGTGTTGAAAAACCACTTTTCGCACTTGTGTTGGTGCAGGAAACCACTTTTGCACTTGTATTAGTGTGGAAAAACCACTTTTCGCACTTGTGTTAGTGTTGAAAAACCACTTTTCGCACTTGTTTTGGTGCAGGAAACCACTTTTGCACTTGTATTAGTGTGGAAAAAACACTTTCGCACTTGTGTTAGTGTTGAAAAACCACTTTTCGCACTTGTGTTAGTGTTGAAAAACCACTTTTTGCACTTGTGTTGGTGCAGGAAACCACTTTTGCACTTGTATTACTGTGGAAAAAACACTTTTTGCACTTGTGATAGTGTTGAAAAACCACTTTTCGCACTTGTGTTAGTGTTGAAAAACCACTTTTTGCACTTGTGTTAGTGTTGAAAAACCACTTTTCGCACTTGTGTTGGTGCAGGAAACCACTTTTGCACTTGTATTAGTGTGGAAAAACCACTTTTCGCACTTGTTTTAGTGTTGAGAAACCACTTTTCACACTTGTGTTAGTGTTGAAAAACCACTTTTCGCACTTGTGTTGGTGCAGGAAACCACTTTTGCACTTGTATTAGTGTGGAAAAAACACTTTTTGCACTTGTGATAGTGTTGAAAAACCACTTTTTGCACTTGTGTTAGTGTTGAAAAACCACTTTTCGCACTTGTGTTGGTGCAGGAAACCACTTTTGCACTTGTATTAGTGTGGAAAAAACCACTTTTCGCACTTGTGTTAGTGTTGAAAAACCACTTTTGGCACTTGTGTTAGTGTTGAAAAACCACTTTTCGCACTTGTGTTGGTGCAGGAAACCACTTTTGCACTTGCATTAGTGTGGAAAAAACACTTTTTGCACTTGTGATAGTGTTGAAAAACCACTTTTCGCACTTGTGTTAGTGTTGAAAAACCACTTTTCGCACTTGTGTTGGTGCAGGAAACCACTTTTGCACTTGTATTAGTGTGGAAGAAACACTTTTTGCACTTGTGATAGTGTTGAAGAACCACTTTTCGCACTTGTGTTAGTGTTGAAAAACCACTTTTCGCACTTGTGTTGGTGCAGGAAACCACTTTTGCACTTGTATTAGTGTGGAAAAACCACTTTTCGCACTTGTGTTAGTGTTGAAAAACCACTTTTCGCACTTGTGTTAGTGTTGAAAAACCACTTTTCGCACTTGTGTTAGTGTTGAAAAACCACTTTTCGCACTTGTGTTAGTGTTGAAAAACCACTTTTGCACTTGTATTAGTGTGGAAAAAACACTTTTTGCACTTGTGATAGTGTTGAAAAACCACTTTTCGCACTTGTGTTAGTGTTGAAAAACCACTTTTCGCACTTGTGTTGATGCAGGAAATCACTTTTGCACTTGTATTAGTGTGGAAAAAACACTTTTTGCACTTGTGATAGTGTTGAAAAACCACTTTTCGCACTTGTGTTAGTGTTGAAAAACCACTTTTCGCACTTGAGTTGGTGCAGGAAACCACTTTTGCACTTGTATTAGTGTGGAAAAACCACTTTTCGCACTTGTGTTAGTGTTGAAAAACCACTTTTGACTTGTATTAGTGTGGAAAAAAACACTTTTTGCACTTGTGATAGTGTTGAAAAACCACTTTTCGCACTTGTGTTAGTGTTGAAAAACCACTTTTCGCACTTGTGTTGGTGCAGGAAACCACTTTTGCACTTGTATTAGTGTGGAAAAACCACTTTTCGCACTTGTGTTAGTGTTGAAAAACCACTTTTCGCACTTGTGTTGGTGCAGGAAACCACTTTTGCACTTGTATTAGTGTGGAAAAACCACTTTTCGCACTTGTGTTAGTGTTGAAAAACCACTTTTCGCACATGTGTTGGTGCAGGAAACCACTTTTGCACTTGTATTAGTGTGGAAAAAACACTTTTTGCACTTGTGATAGTGTTGAAAAACCACTTTTCGCACTGGAGTTGGTGCAGGAAACCACTTTTGCACTTGTATTAGTGTGGAAAAAACATTTTTGCACTTGTGATAGTGTTGAAAAACCACTTTTCGCACTTGTGTTAGTGTTGAAAAACCACTTTTCGCACTTGTGGTGGTGCAGGAAACCACTTTTGCACTTGTATTAGTGTGGAAAAAACACTTTTTGCACTTGTGATAGTGTTGAAAAACCACTTTTCGCACTTCTGTTAGTGTTGAAAAACCACTTTTTGCACTTGTGTTGGTGCAGGAAACCACTTTCGCACTTGTATTAGTGTGGAAAAACCACTTTTTGCACTTGTGATAGTGTTGAAAAACCACTTTTCGCACTTGTGTTAGTGTTGAAAAACCACTTTTCGCACTTGTGTTGGTGCAGGAAACCACTTTTGCACTTGTATTAGTGTGGAAAAACCACTTTTCGCACTTGTGTTAGTGTTGAAAAACCACTTTTCGCACTTGTGTTAGTGTTGAAAAACCACTTTTTGCACTTGTGTTGGTGCAGGAAACTACTTTTGCACTTCTATTAGTGTGGAAAAAACCCTTTTTCCAGTTGTGATAGTGTTGAAAAACCACTTTTCGCACTTGTGTTAGTGTTGAAAAACCACTTTTGGCACTTGTGTTAGTGTTGAAAAACCACTTTTTGCACTTGTGTTGCTGCAGGAAACCACTTTTGCACTTGTATTAGTGTGGAAAAAACACTTTTCGCACTTGTGTTAGTGTTGAAAAACCACTTTTCGCACTTGTGTTAGTGTTGAAAAACCACTTTTCGCACTTGTGTTAGTGTTGAAAAACCACTTTTGCACTTGTATTAGTGTGGAAAAAACACTTTTTGCACTTGTGATAGTGTTGAAAAACCACTTTTCGCACTTGTGTTAGTGTTGAAAAACCACATTTCGCACTTGTGTTGGTGCAGGAAATCACTTTTGCACTTGTATTAGTGTGGAAAAAACACTTTTTGCACTTGTGATAGTGTTGAAAAACCACTTTTCGCACTTGTGTTAGTGTTGAAAAACCACTTTTCGCACTTGAGTTGGTGCAGGAAACCACTTTTGCACTTGTATTAGTGTGGAAAAACCACTTTTCACACTTGTGTTAGTGTTGAAAAACCACTTTTGCACTTGTATTAGTGTGGAAAAAAACACTTTTTGCACTTGTGATAGTGTTGAAAAACCACTTTTCGCACTTGTGTTAGTGTTGAAAAACCACTTTTCGCACTTGTGTTGGTGCAGTAAACCACTTTTGCACTTGTATTAGTGTGGAAAAACCACTTTTCGCACTTGTGTTAGTGTTGAAAAACCACTTTTCGCACTTGTGTTGGTGCAGGAAACCACTTTTGCACTTGTATTAGTGTGGAAAAAAACACTTTTTGCACTTGTGATAGTGTTGAAAAACCACTTTTCGCACTTGTGTTAGTGTTGAAAAACCACTTTTCGCACTTGTGGTGGTGCAGGAAACCACTTTTGCACTTGTATTAGTGTGGAAAAAACACTTTTTGCACTTGTGACCGTGTTGAAAAACCACTTTTCGCACTTGTGTTAGTGTTGAAAAACCACTTTTCGCACTTGTGTTGGTGCAGTAAACCACTTTTGCACTTGTATTAGTGTGGAAAAACCACTTTTCGCACTTGTGTTAGTGTTGAAAAACCACTTTTCGCACTTGTGTTGGTGCAGGAAACCACTTTTGCACTTGTATTAGTGTGGAAAAAAACACTTTTTGCACTTGTGATGGTGTTGAAAAACCACTTTTCGCACTTGTGTTAGTGTTGAAAAACCACTTTTCGCACTTGTGTTGGTGCAGGAAACCACTTTTGCACTTGTATTAGTGTGGAAAAACCACTTTTCGCACTTGTGTTAGTGTTGAAAAACCACTTTTCGCACTTGTTTTGGTGCAGGAAACCACTTTTGCACTTGTATTAGTGTGGAAAAAACACTTTCGCACTTGTGTTAGTGTTGAAAAACCACTTTTCGCACTTGTGTTAGTGTTGAAAAACCACTTTTTGCACTTGTGTTGGTGCAGGAAACCACTTTTGCACTTGTATTACTGTGGAAAAAACACTTTTTGCACTTGTGATAGTGTTGAAAAACCACTTTTCGCACTTGTGTTAGTGTTGAAAAACCACTTTTTGCACTTGTGTTAGTGTTGAAAAACCACTTTTCGCACTTGTGTTGGTGCAGGAAACCACTTTTGCACTTGTATTAGTGTGGAAAAACCACTTTTCGCACTTGTGTTAGTGTTGAGAAACCACTTTTCACACTTGTGTTAGTGTTGAAAAACCACTTTTCGCACTTGTGTTGGTGCAGGAAACCACTTTTGCACTTGTATTAGTGTGGAAAAAACACTTTTTGCACTTGTGATAGTGTTGAAAAACCACTTTTTGCACTTGTGTTAGTGTTGAAAAACCACTTTTCGCACTTGTGTTGGTGCAGGAAACCACTTTTGCACTTGTATTAGTGTGGAAAAAACCACTTTTCGCACTTGTGTTAGTGTTGAAAAACCACTTTTGGCACTTGTGTTAGTGTTGAAAAACCACTTTTCGCACTTGTGTTGGTGCAGGAAACCACTTTTGCACTTGTATTAGTGTGGAAAAAACACTTTTTGCACTTGTGATAGTGTTGAAAAACCACTTTTCGCACTTGTGTTAGTGTTGAAAAACCACTTTTCGCACTTGTGTTGGTGCAGGAAACCACTTTTGCACTTGTATTAGTGTGGAAGAAACACTTTTTGCACTTGTGATAGTGTTGAAGAACCACTTTTCGCACTTGTGTTAGTGTTGAAAAACCTCTTTTCGCACTTGTGTTGGTGCAGGAAACCACTTTTGCACTTGTATTAGTGTGGAAAAACCACTTTTCGCACTTGTGTTAGTGTTGAAAAACCACTTTTCGCACTTGTGTTAGTGTTGAAAAACCACTTTTCGCACTTGTGTTAGTGTTGAAAAACCACTTTTCGCACTTGTGTTAGTGTTGAAAAACCACTTTTGCACTTGTATTAGTGTGGAAAAAAACACTTTTTGCACTTGTGATAGTGTTGAAAAACCACTTTTCGCACTTGTGTTAGTGTTGAAAAACCACTTTTCGCACTTGTGTTGATGCAGGAAATCACTTTTGCACTTGTATTAGTGTGGAAAAAACACTTTTTGCACTTGTGATAGTGTTGAAAAACCACTTTTCGCACTTGTGTTAGTGTTGAAAAACCACTTTTCGCACTTGAGTTGTTGCAGGAAACCACTTTTGCACTTGTATTAGTGTGGAAAAACCACTTTTCGCACTTGTGTTAGTGTTGAAAAACCACTTTTGACTTGTATTAGTGTGGAAAAAAACACTTTTTGCACTTGTGATAGTGTTGAAAAACCACTTTTCGCACTTGTGTTGGTGCAGGAAACCACTTTTGCACTTGTATTAGTGTGGAAAAACCACTTTTCGCACTTGTGTTAGTGTTGAGAAACCACTTTTCACACTTGTGTTAGTGTTGAAAAACCACTTTTCGCACTTGTGTTGGTGCAGGAAACCACTTTTGCACTTGTATTAGTGTGGAAAAAACACTTTTTGCACTTGTGATAGTGTTGAAAAACGACTTTTCGCACTTGTGTTAGTGTTGAAAAACCACTTTTTGCACTTGTGTTGGTGCAGGAAACCACTTTTGCACTTGTATTAGTGTGGAAAAACCACTTTTCGCACTTGTGTTAGTGTTGAAAAACCACTTTTCGCACTTGTTTTGGTGCAGGAAACCACTTTTGCACTTGTATTAGTGTGGAAAAAACACTTTCGCACTTGTGTTAGTGTTGAAAAACCACTTTTCGCACTTGTGTTAGTGTTGAAAAACCACTTTTTGCACTTGTGTTGGTGCAGGAAACCACTTTTGCACTTGTATTACTGTGGAAAAAACACTTTTTGCACTTGTGATAGTGTTGAAAAACCACTTTTCGCACTTGTGTTAGTGTTGAAAAACCACTTTTTGCACTTGTGTTAGTGTTGAAAAACCACTTTTCGCACTTGTGTTGGTGCAGGAAACCACTTTTGCACTTGTATTAGTGTGGAAAAACCACTTTTCGCACTTGTTTTAGTGTTGAGAAACCACTTTTCACACTTGTGTTAGTGTTGAAAAACCACTTTTCGCACTTGTGTTGGTGCAGGAAACCACTTTTGCACTTGTATTAGTGTGGAAAAAACACTTTTTGCACTTGTGATAGTGTTGAAAAACCACTTTTTGCACTTGTGTTAGTGTTGAAAAACCACTTTTCGCACTTGTGTTGGTGCAGGAAACCACTTTTGCACTTGTATTAGTGTGGAAAAAACCACTTTTCGCACTTGTGTTAGTGTTGAAAAACCACTTTTGGCACTTGTGTTAGTGTTGAAAAACCACTTTTCGCACTTGTGTTGGTGCAGGAAACCACTTTTGCACTTGCATTAGTGTGGAAAAAACACTTTTTGCACTTGTGATAGTGTTGAAAAACCACTTTTCGCACTTGTGTTAGTGTTGAAAAACCACTTTTCGCACTTGTGTTGGTGCAGGAAACCACTTTTGCACTTGTATTAGTGTGGAAGAAACACTTTTTGCACTTGTGATAGTGTTGAAGAACCACTTTTCGCACTTGTGTTAGTGTTGAAAAACCACTTTTCGCACTTGTGTTGGTGCAGGAAACCACTTTTGCACTTGTATTAGTGTGGAAAAACCACTTTTCGCACTTGTGTTAGTGTTGAAAAACCACTTTTCGCACTTGTGTTAGTGTTGAAAAACCACTTTTCGCACTTGTGTTAGTGTTGAAAAACCACTTTTCGCACTTGTGTTAGTGTTGAAAAACCACTTTTGCACTTGTATTAGTGTGGAAAAAACACTTTTTGCACTTGTGATAGTGTTGAAAAACCACTTTTCGCACTTGTGTTAGTGTTGAAAAACCACTTTTCGCACTTGTGTTGATGCAGGAAATCACTTTTGCACTTGTATTAGTGTGGAAAAAACACTTTTTGCACTTGTGATAGTGTTGAAAAACCACTTTTCGCACTTGTGTTAGTGTTGAAAAACCACTTTTCGCACTTGAGTTGGTGCAGGAAACCACTTTTGCACTTGTATTAGTGTGGAAAAACCACTTTTCGCACTTGTGTTAGTGTTGAAAAACCACTTTTGACTTGTATTAGTGTGGAAAAAAACACTTTTTGCACTTGTGATAGTGTTGAAAAACCACTTTTCGCACTTGTGTTAGTGTTGAAAAACCACTTTTCGCACTTGTGTTGGTGCAGGAAACCACTTTTGCACTTGTATTAGTGTGGAAAAACCACTTTTCGCACTTGTGTTAGTGTTGAAAAACCACTTTTCGCACTTGTGTTGGTGCAGGAAACCACTTTTGCACTTGTATTAGTGTGGAAAAACCACTTTTCGCACTTGTGTTAGTGTTGAAAAACCACTTTTCGCACATGTGTTGGTGCAGGAAACCACTTTTGCACTTGTATTAGTGTGGAAAAAACACTTTTTGCACTTGTGATAGTGTTGAAAAACCACTTTTCGCACTGGAGTTGGTGCAGGAAACCACTTTTGCACTTGTATTAGTGTGGAAAAAACATTTTTGCACTTGTGATAGTGTTGAAAAACCACTTTTCGCACTTGTGTTAGTGTTGAAAAACCACTTTTCGCACTTGTGGTGGTGCAGGAAACCACTTTTGCACTTGTATTAGTGTGGAAAAAACACTTTTTGCACTTGTGATAGTGTTGAAAAACCACTTTTCGCACTTCTGTTAGTGTTGAAAAACCACTTTTTGCACTTGTGTTGGTGCAGGAAACCACTTTCGCACTTGTATTAGTGTGGAAAAACCACTTTTTGCACTTGTGATAGTGTTGAAAAACCACTTTTCGCACTTGTGTTAGTGTTGAAAAACCACTTTTCGCACTTGTGTTGGTGCAGGAAACCACTTTTGCACTTGTATTAGTGTGGAAAAACCACTTTTCGCACTTGTGTTAGTGTTGAAAAACCACTTTTCGCACTTGTGTTAGTGTTGAAAAACCACTTTTTGCACTTGTGTTGGTGCAGGAAACTACTTTTGCACTTCTATTAGTGTGGAAAAAACCCTTTTTCCAGTTGTGATAGTGTTGAAAAACCACTTTTCGCACTTGTGTTAGTGTTGAAAAACCACTTTTGGCACTTGTGTTAGTGTTGAAAAACCACTTTTTGCACTTGTGTTGCTGCAGGAAACCACTTTTGCACTTGTATTAGTGTGGAAAAAACACTTTTCGCACTTGTGTTAGTGTTGAAAAACCACTTTTCGCACTTGTGTTAGTGTTGAAAAACCACTTTTCGCACTTGTGTTAGTGTTGAAAAACCACTTTTGCACTTGTATTAGTGTGGAAAAAACACTTTTTGCACTTGTGATAGTGTTGAAAAACCACTTTTCGCACTTGTGTTAGTGTTGAAAAACCACATTTCGCACTTGTGTTGGTGCAGGAAATCACTTTTGCACTTGTATTAGTGTGGAAAAAACACTTTTTGCACTTGTGATAGTGTTGAAAAACCACTTTTCGCACTTGTGTTAGTGTTGAAAAACCACTTTTCGCACTTGAGTTGGTGCAGGAAACCACTTTTGCACTTGTATTAGTGTGGAAAAACCACTTTTCACACTTGTGTTAGTGTTGAAAAACCACTTTTGCACTTGTATTAGTGTGGAAAAAAACACTTTTTGCACTTGTGATAGTGTTGAAAAACCACTTTTCGCACTTGTGTTAGTGTTGAAAAACCACTTTTCGCACTTGTGTTGGTGCAGTAAACCACTTTTGCACTTGTATTAGTGTGGAAAAACCACTTTTCGCACTTGTGTTAGTGTTGAAAAACCACTTTTCGCACTTGTGTTGGTGCAGGAAACCACTTTTGCACTTGTATTAGTGTGGAAAAAAACACTTTTTGCACTTGTGATAGTGTTGAAAAACCACTTTTCGCACTTGTGTTAGTGTTGAAAAACCACTTTTCGCACTTGTGGTGGTGCAGGAAACCACTTTTGCACTTGTATTAGTGTGGAAAAAACACTTTTTGCACTTGTGACCGTGTTGAAAAACCACTTTTCGCACTTGTGTTAGTGTTGAAAAACCACTTTTCGCACTTGTGTTGGTGCAGTAAACCACTTTTGCACTTGTATTAGTGTGGAAAAACCACTTTTCGCACTTGTGTTAGTGTTGAAAAACCACTTTTCGCACTTGTGTTGGTGCAGGAAACCACTTTTGCACTTGTATTAGTGTGGAAAAAAACACTTTTTGCACTTGTGATGGTGTTGAAAAACCACTTTTCGCACTTGTGTTAGTGTTGAAAAACCACTTTTCGCACTTGTGTTGGTGCAGGAAACCACTTTTGCACTTGTATTAGTGTGGAAAAACCACTTTTCGCACTTGTGTTAGTGTTGAAAAACCACTTTTCGCACTTGTTTTGGTGCAGGAAACCACTTTTGCACTTGTATTAGTGTGGAAAAAACACTTTCGCACTTGTGTTAGTGTTGAAAAACCACTTTTCGCACTTGTGTTAGTGTTGAAAAACCACTTTTTGCACTTGTGTTGGTGCAGGAAACCACTTTTGCACTTGTATTACTGTGGAAAAAACACTTTTTGCACTTGTGATAGTGTTGAAAAACCACTTTTCGCACTTGTGTTAGTGTTGAAAAACCACTTTTTGCACTTGTGTTAGTGTTGAAAAACCACTTTTCGCACTTGTGTTGGTGCAGGAAACCACTTTTGCACTTGTATTAGTGTGGAAAAACCACTTTTCGCACTTGTGTTAGTGTTGAGAAACCACTTTTCACACTTGTGTTAGTGTTGAAAAACCACTTTTCGCACTTGTGTTGGTGCAGGAAACCACTTTTGCACTTGTATTAGTGTGGAAAAAACACTTTTTGCACTTGTGATAGTGTTGAAAAACCACTTTTTGCACTTGTGTTAGTGTTGAAAAACCACTTTTCGCACTTGTGTTGGTGCAGGAAACCACTTTTGCACTTGTATTAGTGTGGAAAAAACCACTTTTCGCACTTGTGTTAGTGTTGAAAAACCACTTTTGGCACTTGTGTTAGTGTTGAAAAACCACTTTTCGCACTTGTGTTGGTGCAGGAAACCACTTTTGCACTTGTATTAGTGTGGAAAAAACACTTTTTGCACTTGTGATAGTGTTGAAAAACCACTTTTCGCACTTGTGTTAGTGTTGAAAAACCACTTTTCGCACTTGTGTTGGTGCAGGAAACCACTTTTGCACTTGTATTAGTGTGGAAGAAACACTTTTTGCACTTGTGATAGTGTTGAAGAACCACTTTTCGCACTTGTGTTAGTGTTGAAAAACCTCTTTTCGCACTTGTGTTGGTGCAGGAAACCACTTTTGCACTTGTATTAGTGTGGAAAAACCACTTTTCGCACTTGTGTTAGTGTTGAAAAACCACTTTTCGCACTTGTGTTAGTGTTGAAAAACCACTTTTCGCACTTGTGTTAGTGTTGAAAAACCACTTTTCGCACTTGTGTTAGTGTTGAAAAACCACTTTTGCACTTGTATTAGTGTGGAAAAAACACTTTTTGCACTTGTGATAGTGTTGAAAAACCACTTTTCGCACTTGTGTTAGTGTTGAAAAACCACTTTTCGCACTTGTGTTGATGCAGGAAATCACTTTTGCACTTGTATTAGTGTGGAAAAAACACTTTTTGCACTTGTGATAGTGTTGAAAAACCACTTTTCGCACTTGTGTTAGTGTTGAAAAACCACTTTTCGCACTTGAGTTGTTGCAGGAAACCACTTTTGCACTTGTATTAGTGTGGAAAAACCACTTTTCGCACTTGTGTTAGTGTTGAAAAACCACTTTTGACTTGTATTAGTGTGGAAAAAAACACTTTTTGCACTTGTGATAGTGTTGAAAAACCACTTTTCGCACTTGTGTTAGTGTTGAAAAACCACTTTTCGCACTTGTGTTGGTGCAGGAAACCACTTTTGCACTTGTATTAGTGTGGAAAAACCACTTTTCGCACTTGTGTTAGTGTTGAAAAACCACTTTTCGCACTTGTGTTGGTGCAGGAAACCACTTTTGCACTTGTATTAGTGTGGAAAAACCACTTTTCGCACTTGTGTTAGTGTTGAAAAACCACTTTTCGCACATGTGTTGGTGCAGGAAACCACTTTTGCACTTGTATTAGTGTGGAAAAAACACTTTTTGCACTTGTGATAGTGTTGAAAAACCACTTTTCGCACTTGAGTTGGTGCAGGAAACCACTTTTGCACTTGTATTAGTGTGGAAAAACCACTTTTCGCACTTGTGTTAGTGTTGAAAAACCACTTTTCGCACTTGTGTTAGTGTTGAAAAACCACTTTTCGCAGTTGTGTTGGTGCAGGAAACCACTTTTGCACTTGTATTAGTGTGGAAAAACCACTTTTTGCACTTGTGATAGTGTTGAAAAACCACTTTTCGCACTTGTGTTAGTGTTGAAAAACCACTTTTCGCACTTGTGTTGGTGCAGGAAACCACTTTTGCACTTGTATTAGTGTGGAAAAACCACTTTTCGCACTTGTGTTAGTGTTGAAAAACCACTTTTCGCACTTGTGTTAGTGTTGAAAAACCACTTTTTGCACTTGTGTTGGTGCAGGAAACTACTTTTGCACTTCTATTAGTGTGGAAAAAACCCTTTTTCCAGTTGTGATAGTGTTGAAAAACCACTTTTCGCACTTGTGTTAGTGTTGAAAAACCACTTTTGGCACTTGTGTTAGTGTTGAAAAACCACTTTTTGCACTTGTGTTGGTGCAGGAAACCACTTTTGCACTTGTATTAGTGTGGAAAAAACACTTTTCGCACTTGTGTTAGTGTTGAAAAACCACTTTTCGCACTTGTGTTAGTGTTGAAAAACCACTTTTCGCACTTGTGTTAGTGTTGAAAAACCACTTTTGCACTTGTATTAGTGTGGAAAAAACACTTTTTGCACTTGTGATAGTGTTGAAAAACCACTTTTCGCACTTGTGTTAGTGTTGAAAAACCACTTTTCGCACTTGTGTTGGTGCAGGAAATCACTTTTGCACTTGTATTAGTGTGGAAAAAACACTTTTTGCACTTGTGATAGTGTTGAAAAACCACTTTTCGCACTTGTGTTAGTGTTGAAAAACCACTTTTCGCACTTGAGTTGGTGCAGGAAACCACTTTTGCACTTGTATTAGTGTGGAAAAACCACTTTTCGCACTTGTGGTAGTGTTGAAAAACCACTTTTCGCACTTATGTTGGTGCAGGAAACCACTTTTGCACTTGTATTAGTGTGGAAAAAAACACTTTTTGCACTTGTGATAGTGTTGAAAAACCACTTTTCGCACTTGTGTTAGTGTTGAAAAACCACTTTTCGCACTTGTGGTGGTGCAGGAAACCACTTTTGCACTTGTATTAGTGTGGAAAAAACACTTTTTGCACTTGTGACCGTGTTGAAAAACCACTTTTCGCACTTGTGTTAGTGTTGAAAAACCACTTTTCGCACTTGTGTTGGTGCAGTAAACCACTTTTGCACTTGTATTAGTGTGGAAAAACCACTTTTCGCACTTGTGTTGGTGTTGAAAAACCACTTTTCGCACTTGTGTTGGTGCAGGAAACCACTTTTGCACTTGTATTAGTGTGGAAAAAAACACTTTTTGCACTTGTGATGGTGTTGAAAAACCACTTTTCGCACTTGTGTTAGTGTTGAAAAACCACTTTTCGCACTTGTGGTGGTGCAGGAAACCACTTTTGCACTTGTATTAGTGTGGCAAAAACACTTTTTGCACTTGTGACCGTGTTGAAAAACCACTTTTCGCACTTGTGTTAGTGTTGAAAAACCACTTTTCGCACTTGTGTTGGTGCAGGAAACCACTTTTGCACTTGTATTAGTGTGGAAAAAACACTTTTCACACTTGTGTTAGTGTTGAAAAACCACTTTTTTGCACTTGTGTTAGTGTTGAAAAACCACTTTTCGCACTTGTGTTGGTGCAGGAAACCACTTTTGCACTTGTATTAGTGTGGAAAAAACACTTTTTGCACTTGTGATAGTGTTGAAAAACCACTTTTCGCACTTGTGTTGGTGCAGGAAACCACTTTTGCACTTGTATTAGTGTGGAAAAACCACTTTTCGCACTTGTGTTAGTGTTGAAAAACCACTTTTCGCACTTGTGTTGGTGAAGGAAACCACTTTTGCACTTGTATTAGTGTGGAAAAACCACTTTTCGCACTTGTGTTAGTGTTGAAAAACCACTTTTCGCACATGTGTTGGTGCAGGAAACCACTTTTGCACTTGTATTAGTGTGGAAAAAACACTTTTTGCACTTGTGATAGTGTTGAAAAACCACTTTTCGCACTTGAGTTGGTGCAGGAAACCACTTTTGCACTTGTATTAGTGTGGAAAAAACATTTTTGCACTTGTGATAGTGTTGAAAAACCACTTTTCGCACTTGTGTTAGTGTTGAAAAACCACTTTTCGCACTTGTGGTGGTGCAGGAAACCACTTTTGCACTTGTATTAGTGTGGAAAAAACACTTTTTGCACTTGTGATAGTGTTGAAAAACCACTTTTCGCACTTGTGTTAGTGTTGAAAAACCACTTTGTGCACTTGTGTTGGTGCAGGAAACCACTTTCGCACTTGTATTAGTGTGGAAAAAACACTTTTTGCACTTGTGATAGTGTTGAAAAACCACTTTTCGCACTTGTGTTAGTGTTGAAAAACCACTTTTCGCACTTGTGTTAGTGTTGAAAAACCACCTTTCGCACTTGTGTTGGTGCAGGAAACCACTTTTGCACTTGTATTAGTGTGGCAAAACCACTTTTCGCACTTGTGTTAGTGTTGAAAAACCACTTTTCACACTTGTGTTAGTGTTGAAAAACCACTTTTCGCACTTGTGTTGGTGCAGGAAACCACTTTTGCACTTCTATTAGTGTGGAAAAAACACTTTTCACACTTGTGTTAGTGTTGAAAAACCACTTTTCGCACTTGTGTTAGTGTTGAAAAACCACTTTTCGCACTTGTGTTGGTGCAGGAAACCACTTTTGCACTTGTATTAGTGTGGAAAAAACACTTTTCACACTTGTGTTAGTGTTGAAAAACCACTTTTCGCACTTGTGTTAGTGTTGAAAAACCACTTTTCGCACTTGTGTTGGTGCAGGAAACCACTTTTGCACTTGTATTAGTGTGGAAAAACCACTTTTCGCACTTGTGTTAGTGTTGAGAAACCACTTTTCACACTTGTGTTAGTGTTGAAAAACCACTTTTCGCACTTGTGTTGGTGCAGGAAACCACTTTTGCACTTGTATTAGTGTGGAAAAAACACTTTTTGCACTTGTGATAGTGTTGAAAAACCACTTTTCGCACTTGTGTTAGTGTTGAAAAACCACTTTTCGCACTTGTGTTGGTGCAGGAAACCACTTTTGCACTTGTATTAGTGTGGAAAAACCACTTTTCGCACTTGTGTTAGTGTTGAAAAACCACTTTTCGCACTTGTTTTGGTGCAGGAAACCACTTTTGCACTTGTATTAGTGTGGAAAAAACACTTTCGCACTTGTGTTAGTGTTGAAAAACCACTTTTCGCACTTGTGTTAGTGTTGAAAAACCACTTTTTGCACTTGTGTTGGTGCAGGAAACCACTTTTGCACTTGTATTACTGTGGAAAAAACACTTTTTGCACTTGTGATAGTGTTGAAAAACCACTTTTCGCACTTGTGTTAGTATTGAAAAACCACTTTTTGCACTTGTGTTAGTGTTGAAAAACCACTTTTCGCACTTGTGTTGGTGCAGGAAACCACTTTTGCACTTGTATTAGTGTGGAAAAACCACTTTTCGCACTTGTTTTAGTGTTGAGAAACCACTTTTCACACTTGTGTTAGTGTTGAAAAACCACTTTTCGCACTTGTGTTGGTGCAGGAAACCACTTTTGCACTTGTATTAGTGTGGAAAAAACACTTTTTGCACTTGTGATAGTGTTGAAAAACCACTTTTTGCACTTGTGTTAGTGTTGAAAAACCACTTTTCGCACTTGTGTTGGTGCAGGAAACCACTTTTGCACTTGTATTAGTGTGGAAAAAACCACTTTTCGCACTTGTGTTAGTGTTGAAAAACCACTTTTGGCACTTGTGTTAGTGTTGAAAAACCACTTTTCGCACTTGTGTTGGTGCAGGAAACCACTTTTGCACTTGTATTAGTGTGGAAAAAACACTTTTTGCACTTGTGATAGTGTTGAAAAACCACTTTTCGCACTTGTGTTAGTGTTGAAAAACCACTTTTCGCACTTGTGTTGGTGCAGGAAACCACTTTTGCACTTGTATTAGTGTGGAAGAAACACTTTTTGCACTTGTGATAGTGTTGAAGAACCACATTTCGCACTTGTGTTAGTGTTGAAAAACCACTTTTCGCACTTGTGTTGGTGCAGGAAACCACTTTTGCACTTGTATTAGTGTGGAAAAACCACTTTTCGCACTTGTGTTAGTGTTGAAAAACCACTTTTCGCACTTGTGTTAGTGTTGAAAAACCACTTTTCGCACTTGTGTTAGTGTTGAAAAACCACTTTTCGCACTTGTGTTAGTGTTGAAAAACCACTTTTGCACTTGTATTAGTGTGGAAAAAACACTTTTTGCACTTGTGTTAGTGTTGAAAAACCACTTTTCGCACTTGTGTTGATGCAGGAAATCACTTTTGCACTTGTATTAGTGTGGAAAAAACACTTTTTGCACTTGTGATAGTGTTGAAAAACCACTTTTCGCACTTGTGTTAGTGTTGAAAAACCACTTTTCGCACTTGTGGTGGTGCAGGAAACCACTTTTGCACTTGTATTAGTGTGGAAAAAACACTTTTTGCACTTGTGTTAGTGTTGAAAAACCACTTTTCGCACTTGTGTTGATGCAGGAAATCACTTTTGCACTTGTATTAGTGTTGAAAAACCACTTTTCGCACTTGTGTTAGTGTTGAAAAACCACTTTTCGCACTTGTGTTAGTGTTGAAAAACCACTTTTCGCACTTGTGGTGGTGCAGGAAACCACTTTTGCACTTGTATTAGTGTGGAAAAAACACTTTTTGCACTTGTGACCGTGTTGAAAAACCACTTTTCGCACTTGTGTTAGTGTTGAAAAACCACTTTTCGCACTTGTGTTGGTGCAGGAAACCACTTTTGCACTTGTATTAGTGTGGAAAAAACACTTTTCACACTTGTGTTAGTGTTGAAAAACCACTTTTTTGCACTTGTGTTAGTGTTGAAAAACCACTTTTCGCACTTGTGTTGGTGCAGGAAACCACTTTTGCACTTGTATTAGTGTGGAAAAAACACTTTTTGCACTTGTGATAGTGTTGAAAAACCACTTTTCGCACTTGTGTTGGTGCAGGAAACCACTTTTGCACTTGTATTAGTGTGGAAAAACCACTTTTCGCACTTGTGTTAGTGTTGAAAAACCACTTTTCGCACTTGTGTTGGTGCAGGAAACCACTTTTGCACTTGTATTAGTGTGGAAAAACCACTTTTCGCACTTGTGTTAGTGTTGAAAAACCACTTTTCGCACATGTGTTGGTGCAGGAAACCACTTTTGCACTTGTATTAGTGTGGAAAAAACACTTTTTGCACTTGTGATAGTGTTGAAAAACCACTTTTCGCACTTGAGTTGGTGCAGGAAACCACTTTTGCACTTGTATTAGTGTGGAAAAAACATTTTTGCACTTGTGATAGTGTTGAAAAACCACTTTTCGCACTTGTGTTAGTGTTGAAAAACCACTTTTCGCACTTGTGGTGGTGCAGGCAACCACTTTTGCACTTGTATTAGTGTGGAAAAAACACTTTTTGCACTTGTGATAGTGTTGAAAAACCACTTTTCGCACTTGTGTTAGTGTTGAAAAACCACTTTGTGCACTTGTGTTGGTGCAGGAAACCACTTTCGCACTTGTATTAGTGTGGAAAAAACACTTTTTGCACTTGTGATAGTGTTGAAAAACCACTTTTCGCACTTGTGTTAGTGTTGAAAAACCTCTTTTCGCACTTGTGTTAGTGTTGAAAAACCACCTTTCGCACTTGTGTTGGTGCAGGAAACCACTTTTGCACTTGTATTAGTGTGGCAAAACCACTTTTCGCACTTGTGTTAGTGTTGAAAAACCACTTTTCACACTTGTGTTAGTGTTGAAAAACCACTTTTCGCACTTGTGTTGGTGCAGGAAACCACTTTTGCACTTCTATTAGTGTGGAAAAAACACTTTTCGCACTTGTGTTAGTGTTGAAAAACCACTTTTCGCACATGTGTTAGTGTTGAAAAACCACTTTTCGCACTTGTGTTGGTGCAGGAAACCACTTTTGCACTTGTATTAGTGTGGAAAAAACACTTTTCACACTTGTGTTAGTGTTGAAAAACCACTTTTCGCACTTGTGTTAGTGTTGAAAAACCACTTTTCGCACTTGTGTTGGTGCAGGAAACCACTTTTGCACTTGTATTAGTGTGGAAAAACCACTTTTCGCACTTGTGTTAGTGTTGAGAAACCACTTTTCACACTTGTGTTAGTGTTGAAAAACCACTTTTCGCACTTGTGTTGGTGCAGGAAACCACTTTTGCACTTGTATTAGTGTGGAAAAAACACTTTTTGCACTTGTGATAGTGTTGAAAAACCACTTTTCGCACTTGTGTTAGTGTTGAAAAACCACTTTTCGCACTTGTGTTGGTGCAGGAAACCACTTTTGCACTTGTATTAGTGTGGAAAAACCACTTTTCGCACTTGTGTTAGTGTTGAAAAACCACTTTTCGCACTTGTTTTGGTGCAGGAAACCACTTTTGCACTTGTATTAGTGTGGAAAAAACACTTTCGCACTTGTGTTAGTGTTGAAAAACCACTTTTCGCACTTGTGTTAGTGTTGAAAAACCACTTTTTGCACTTGTGTTGGTGCAGGAAACCACTTTTGCACTTGTATTACTGTGGAAAAAACACTTTTTGCACTTGTGATAGTGTTGAAAAACCACTTTTCGCACTTGTGTTAGTATTGAAAAACCACTTTTTGCACTTGTGTTAGTGTTGAAAAACCACTTTTCGCACTTGTGTTGGTGCAGGAAACCACTTTTGCACTTGTATTAGTGTGGAAAAACCACTTTTCGCACTTGTTTTAGTGTTGAGAAACCACTTTTCACACTTGTGTTAGTGTTGAAAAACCACTTTTCGCACTTGTGTTGGTGCAGGAAACCACTTTTGCACTTGTATTAGTGTGGAAAAAACACTTTTTGCACTTGTGATAGTGTTGAAAAACCACTTTTTGCACTTGTGTTAGTGTTGAAAAACCACTTTTCGCACTTGTGTTGGTGCAGGAAACCACTTTTGCACTTGTATTAGTGTGGAAAAAACCACTTTTCGCACTTGTGTTAGTGTTGAAAAACCACTTTTGGCACTTGTGTTAGTGTTGAAAAACCACTTTTCGCACTTGTGTTGGTGCAGGAAACCACTTTTGCACTTGTATTAGTGTGGAAAAAACACTTTTTGCACTTGTGATAGTGTTGAAAAACCACTTTTCGCACTTGTGTTAGTGTTGAAAAACCACTTTTCGCACTTGTGTTGGTGCAGGAAACCACTTTTGCACTTGTATTAGTGTGGAAGAAACACTTTTTGCACTTGTGATAGTGTTGAAGAACCACATTTCGCACTTGTGTTAGTGTTGAAAAACCACTTTTCGCACTTGTGTTGGTGCAGGAAACCACTTTTGCACTTGTATTAGTGTGGAAAAACCACTTTTCGCACTTGTGTTAGTGTTGAAAAACCACTTTTCGCACTTGTGTTAGTGTTGAAAAACCACTTTTCGCACTTGTGTTAGTGTTGAAAAACCACTTTTCGCACTTGTGTTAGTGTTGAAAAACCACTTTTGCACTTGTATTAGTGTGGAAAAAACACTTTTTGCACTTGTGATAGTGTTGAAAAACCACTTTTCGCACTTGTGTTAGTGTTGAAAAACCACTTTTCGCACTTGTGTTGATGCAGGAAATCACTTTTGCACTTGTATTAGTGTGGAAAAAACACTTTTTGCACTTGTGATAGTGTTGAAAAACCACTTTTCGCACTTGTGTTAGTGTTGAAAAACCACTTTTCGCACTTGAGTTGGTGCAGGAAACCACTTTTGCACTTGTATTAGTGTGGAAAAACCACTTTTCGCACTTGTGTTAGTGTTGAAAAACCACTTTTCGCACTTGTGTTGGTGCAGGAAACCACTTTTGCACTTGTATTAGTGTGGAAAAACCACTTTTCGCACTTGTGTTAGTGTTGAAAAACCACTTTTCGCACTTGTTTTGGTGCAGGAAACCACTTTTGCACTTGTATTAGTGTGGAAAAAACCTTTTTTCCAGTTGTGATAGTGTTGAAAAACCACTTTTCGCACTTGTGTTAGTGTTGAAAAACCACTTTTCGCACTTGTGTTGGTGCAGGAAACCACTTTTGCACTTGTATTAGTGTGGAAAAACCACTTTTCGCACTTGTGTTATTGTTGAAAAACCACTTTTCGCACTTGTTTTGGTGCAGGAAACCACTTTTGCACTTGTATTAGTGTGGAAAAAACACTTTCGCACTTGTGTTAGTGTTGAAAAACCACTTTTCGCACTTGTGTAAGTGTTGAAAAACCACTTTTTGCACTTGTGTTAGTGCAGGAAACCACTTTTGCACTTGTATTACTGTGGAAAAAACACTTTTTGCACTTGTGATAGTGTTGAAAAACCACTTTTCGCACTTGTGTTAGTATTGAAAAACCACTTTTTGCACTTGTGTTAGTGTTGAAAAACCACTTTTCGCACTTGTGTTGGTGCAGGAAACCACTTTTGCACTTGTATTAGTGTGGAAAAACCACTTTTCGCACTTGTTTTAGTGTTGAGAAACCACTTTTCACACTTGTGTTAGTGTTGAAAAACCACTTTTCGCACTTGTGTTGGTGCAGGAAACCACTTTTGCACTTGTATTAGTGTGGAAAAAACACTTTTTGCACTTGTGATAGTGTTGAAAACCACTTTTTGCACTTGTGTTAGTGTTGAAAAACCACTTTTCGCACTTGTGTTGGTGCAGGAAACCACTTTTGCACTTGTATTAGTGTGGAAAAAACCACTTTTCGCACTTGTGTTAGTGTTGAAAAACCACTTTTGGCACTTGTGTTAGTGTTGAAAAACCACTTTTCGCACTTGTGTTGGTGCAGGAAACCACTTTTGCACTTGTATTAGTGTGGAAAAAACACTTTTTTGCACTTGTGATAGTGTTGAAAAACCACTTTTCGCACTTGTGTTAGTGTTGAAAAACCACTTTTCGCACTTGTGTTGGTGCAGGAAACCACTTTTGCACTTGTATTAGTGTGGAAGAAACACTTTTTGCACTTGTGATAGTGTTGAAGAACCACTTTTCGCACTTGTGTTAGTGTTGAAAAACCACTTTTCGCACTTGTGTTGGTGCAGGAAACCACTTTTGCACTTGTATTAGTGTGGAAAAACCACTTTTCGCACTTGTGTTAGTGTTGAAAAACCACTTTTCGCACTTGTGTTAGTGTTGAAAAACCACTTTTCGCACTTGTGTTAGTGTTGAAAAACCACTTTTCGCACTTGTGTTAGTGTTGAAAAACCACTTTTCGCACTTGTGTTAGTGTTGAAAAACCACTTTTGCACTTGTATTAGTGTGGAAAAAACACTTTTTGCACTTGTGATAGTGTTGAAAAACCACTTTTCGCACTTGTGTTAGTGTTGAAAAACCACTTTTCGCACTTGTGTTGATGCAGGAAATCACTTTTGCACTTGTATTAGTGTGGAAAAAACACTTTTTGCACTTGTTATAGTGTTGAAAAACCACTTTTCGCACTTGTGTTAGTGTTGAAAAACCACTTTTCGCACTTGTGGTGGTGCAGGAAACCACTTTTGCACTTGTATTAGTGTGGAAAAAACACTTTTTGCACTTGTGACCGTGTTGAAAAACCACTTTTCGCACTTGTGTTAGTGTTGAAAAACCACTTTTCGCACTTGTGTTGGTGCAGTAAACCACTTTTGCACTTGTATTAGTGTGGAAAAACCACTTTTCGCACTTGTGTTGGTGTTGAAAAACCACTTTTCGCACTTGTGTTGGTGCAGGAAACCACTTTTGCACTTGTATTAGTGTGGAAAAAAACACTTTTTGCACTTGTGATGGTGTTGAAAAACCACTTTTCGCACTTGTGTTAGTGTTGAAAAACCACTTTTCGCACTTGTGGTGGTGCAGGAAACCACTTTTGCACTTGTATTAGTGTGGAAAAAACACTTTTTGCACTTGTGACCGTGTTGAAAAACCACTTTTCGCACTTGTGTTAGTGTTGAAAAACCACTTTTCGCACTTGTGTTGGTGCAGGAAACCACTTTTGCACTTGTATTAGTGTGGAAAAAACACTTTTCACACTTGTGTTAGTGTTGAAAAACCACTTTTTTGCACTTGTGTTAGTGTTGAAAAACCACTTTTCGCACTTGTGTTGGTGCAGGAAACCACTTTTGCACTTGTATTAGTGTGGAAAAAACACTTTTTGCACTTGTGATAGTGTTGAAAAACCACTTTTCGCACTTGTGTTGGTGCAGGAAACCACTTTTGCACTTGTATTAGTGTGGAAAAACCACTTTTCGCACTTGTGTTAGTGTTGAAAAACCACTTTTCGCACTTGTGTTGGTGCAGGAAACCACTTTTGCACTTGTATTAGTGTGGAAAAACCACTTTTCGCACTTGTGTTAGTGTTGAAAAACCACTTTTCGCACATGTGTTGGTGCAGGAAACCACTTTTGCACTTGTATTAGTGTGGAAAAAACACTTTTTGCACTTGTGATAGTGTTGAAAAACCACTTTTCGCACTTGAGTTGGTGCAGGAAACCACTTTTGCACTTGTATTAGTGTGGAAAAAACATTTTTGCACTTGTGATAGTGTTGAAAAACCACTTTTCGCACTTGTGTTAGTGTTGAAAAACCACTTTTCGCACTTGTGGTGGTGCAGGCAACCACTTTTGCACTTGTATTAGTGTGGAAAAAACACTTTTTGCACTTGTGATAGTGTTGAAAAACCACTTTTCGCACTTGTGTTAGTGTTGAAAAACCACTTTGTGCACTTGTGTTGGTGCAGGAAACCACTTTCGCACTTCTATTAGTGTGGAAAAAACACTTTTTGCACTTGTGATAGTGTTGAAAAACCACTTTTCGCACTTGTGTTAGTGTTGAAAAACCACTTTTCGCACTTGTGTTAGTGTTGAAAAACCACCTTTCGCACTTGTGTTGGTGCAGGAAACCACTTTTGCACTTGTATTAGTGTGGCAAAACCACTTTTCGCACTTGTGTTAGTGTTGAAAAACCACTTTTCACACTTGTGTTAGTGTTGAAAAACCACTTTTCGCACTTGTGTTGGTGCAGGAAACCACTTTTGCACTTCTATTAGTGTGGAAAAAACACTTTTCGCACTTGTGTTAGTGTTGAAAAACCACTTTTCGCACATGTGTTAGTGTTGAAAAACCACTTTTCGCACTTGTGTTGGTGCAGGAAACCACTTTTGCACTTGTATTAGTGTGGAAAAAACACTTTTCACACTTGTGTTAGTGTTGAAAAACCACTTTTCGCACTTGTGTTAGTGTTGAAAAACCACTTTTCGCACTTGTGTTGGTGCAGGAAACCACTTTTGCACTTGTATTAGTGTGGAAAAACCACTTTTCGCACTTGTGTTAGTGTTGAGAAACCACTTTTCACACTTGTGTTAGTGTTGAAAAACCACTTTTCGCACTTGTGTTGGTGCAGGAAACCACTTTTGCACTTGTATTAGTGTGGAAAAAACACTTTTTGCACTTGTGATAGTGTTGAAAAACCACTTTTCGCACTTGTGTTAGTGTTGAAAAACCACTTTTCGCACTTGTGTTGGTGCAGGAAACCACTTTTGCACTTGTATTAGTGTGGAAAAACCACTTTTCGCACTTGTGTTAGTGTTGAAAAACCACTTTTCGCACTTGTTTTGGTGCAGGAAACCACTTTTGCACTTGTATTAGTGTGGAAAAAACACTTTCGCACTTGTGTTAGTGTTGAAAAACCACTTTTCGCACTTGTGTTAGTGTTGAAAAACCACTTTTTGCACTTGTGTTGGTGCAGGAAACCACTTTTGCACTTGTATTACTGTGGAAAAAACACTTTTTGCACTTGTGATAGTGTTGAAAAACCACTTTTCGCACTTGTGTTAGTATTGAAAAACCACTTTTTGCACTTGTGTTAGTGTTGAAAAACCACTTTTCGCACTTGTGTTGGTGCAGGAAACCACTTTTGCACTTGTATTAGTGTGGAAAAACCACTTTTCGCACTTGTTTTAGTGTTGAGAAACCACTTTTCACACTTGTGTTAGTGTTGAAAAACCACTTTTCGCACTTGTGTTGGTGCAGGAAACCACTTTTGCACTTGTATTAGTGTGGAAAAAACACTTTTTGCACTTGTGATAGTGTTGAAAACCACTTTTTGCACTTGTGTTAGTGTTGAAAAACCACTTTTCGCACTTGTGTTGGTGCAGGAAACCACTTTTGCACTTGTATTAGTGTGGAAAAAACCACTTTTCGCACTTGTGTTAGTGTTGAAAAACCACTTTTGGCACTTGTGTTAGTGTTGAAAAACCACTTTTCGCACTTGTGTTGGTGCAGGAAACCACTTTTGCACTTGTATTAGTGTGGAAAAAACACTTTTTTGCACTTGTGATAGTGTTGAAAAACCACTTTTCGCACTTGTGTTAGTGTTGAAAAACCACTTTTCGCACTTGTGTTGGTGCAGGAAACCACTTTTGCACTTGTATTAGTGTGGAAGAAACACTTTTTGCACTTGTGATAGTGTTGAAGAACCACTTTTCGCACTTGTGTTAGTGTTGAAAAACCACTTTTCGCACTTGTGTTGGTGCAGGAAACCACTTTTGCACTTGTATTAGTGTGGAAAAACCACTTTTCGCACTTGTGTTAGTGTTGAAAAACCACTTTTCGCACTTGTGTTAGTGTTGAAAAACCACTTTTCGCACTTGTGTTAGTGTTGAAAAACCACTTTTCGCACTTGTGTTAGTGTTGAAAAACCACTTTTCGCACTTGTGTTAGTGTTGAAAAACCACTTTTGCACTTGTATTAGTGTGGAAAAAACACTTTTTGCACTTGTGATAGTGTTGAAAAACCACTTTTCGCACTTGTGTTAGTGTTGAAAAACCACTTTTCGCACTTGTGTTGATGCAGGAAATCACTTTTGCACTTGTATTAGTGTGGAAAAAACACTTTTTGCACTTGTTATAGTGTTGAAAAACCACTTTTCGCACTTGTGTTAGTGTTGAAAAACCACTTTTCGCACTTGTGGTGGTGCAGGAAACCACTTTTGCACTTGTATTAGTGTGGAAAAAACACTTTTTGCACTTGTGACCGTGTTGAAAAACCACTTTTCGCACTTGTGTTAGTGTTGAAAAACCACTTTTCGCACTTGTGTTGGTGCAGTAAACCACTTTTGCACTTGTATTAGTGTGGAAAAACCACTTTTCGCACTTGTGTTGGTGTTGAAAAACCACTTTTCGCACTTGTGTTGGTGCAGGAAACCACTTTTGCACTTGTATTAGTGTGGAAAAAAACACTTTTTGCACTTGTGATGGTGTTGAAAAACCACTTTTCGCACTTGTGTTAGTGTTGAAAAACCACTTTTCGCACTTGTGGTGGTGCAGGAAACCACTTTTGCACTTGTATTAGTGTGGAAAAAACACTTTTTGCACTTGTGACCGTGTTGAAAAACCACTTTTCGCACTTGTGTTAGTGTTGAAAAACCACTTTTCGCACTTGTGTTGGTGCAGGAAACCACTTTTGCACTTGTATTAGTGTGGAAAAAACACTTTTCACACTTGTGTTAGTGTTGAAAAACCACTTTTTTGCACTTGTGTTAGTGTTGAAAAACCACTTTTCGCACTTGTGTTGGTGCAGGAAACCACTTTTGCACTTGTATTAGTGTGGAAAAAACACTTTTTGCACTTGTGATAGTGTTGAAAAACCACTTTTCGCACTTGTGTTGGTGCAGGAAACCACTTTTGCACTTGTATTAGTGTGGAAAAACCACTTTTCGCACTTGTGTTAGTGTTGAAAAACCACTTTTCGCACTTGTGTTGGTGCAGGAAACCACTTTTGCACTTGTATTAGTGTGGAAAAACCACTTTTCGCACTTGTGTTAGTGTTGAAAAACCACTTTTCGCACATGTGTTGGTGCAGGAAACCACTTTTGCACTTGTATTAGTGTGGAAAAAACACTTTTTGCACTTGTGATAGTGTTGAAAAACCACTTTTCGCACTTGAGTTGGTGCAGGAAACCACTTTTGCACTTGTATTAGTGTGGAAAAAACATTTTTGCACTTGTGATAGTGTTGAAAAACCACTTTTCGCACTTGTGTTAGTGTTGAAAAACCACTTTTCGCACTTGTGGTGGTGCAGGCAACCACTTTTGCACTTGTATTAGTGTGGAAAAAACACTTTTTGCACTTGTGATAGTGTTGAAAAACCACTTTTCGCACTTGTGTTAGTGTTGAAAAACCACTTTGTGCACTTGTGTTGGTGCAGGAAACCACTTTCGCACTTCTATTAGTGTGGAAAAAACACTTTTTGCACTTGTGATAGTGTTGAAAAACCACTTTTCGCACTTGTGTTAGTGTTGAAAAACCACTTTTCGCACTTGTGTTAGTGTTGAAAAACCACCTTTCGCACTTGTGTTGGTGCAGGAAACCACTTTTGCACTTGTATTAGTGTGGCAAAACCACTTTTCGCACTTGTGTTAGTGTTGAAAAACCACTTTTCACACTTGTGTTAGTGTTGAAAAACCACTTTTCGCACTTGTGTTGGTGCAGGAAACCACTTTTGCACTTCTATTAGTGTGGAAAAAACACTTTTCGCACTTGTGTTAGTGTTGAAAAACCACTTTTCGCACATGTGTTAGTGTTGAAAAACCACTTTTCGCACTTGTGTTGGTGCAGGAAACCACTTTTGCACTTGTATTAGTGTGGAAAAAACACTTTTCACACTTGTGTTAGTGTTGAAAAACCACTTTTCGCACTTGTGTTAGTGTTGAAAAACCACTTTTCGCACTTGTGTTGGTGCAGGAAACCACTTTTGCACTTGTATTAGTGTGGAAAAACCACTTTTCGCACTTGTGTTAGTGTTGAGAAACCACTTTTCACACTTGTGTTAGTGTTGAAAAACCACTTTTCGCACTTGTGTTGGTGCAGGAAACCACTTTTGCACTTGTATTAGTGTGGAAAAAACACTTTTTGCACTTGTGATAGTGTTGAAAAACCACTTTTCGCACTTGTGTTAGTGTTGAAAAACCACTTTTCGCACTTGTGTTGGTGCAGGAAACCACTTTTGCACTTGTATTAGTGTGGAAAAACCACTTTTCGCACTTGTGTTAGTGTTGAAAAACCACTTTTCGCACTTGTTTTGGTGCAGGAAACCACTTTTGCACTTGTATTAGTGTGGAAAAAACACTTTCGCACTTGTGTTAGTGTTGAAAAACCACTTTTCGCACTTGTGTTAGTGTTGAAAAACCACTTTTTGCACTTGTGTTGGTGCAGGAAACCACTTTTGCACTTGTATTACTGTGGAAAAAACACTTTTTGCACTTGTGATAGTGTTGAAAAACCACTTTTCGCACTTGTGTTAGTATTGAAAAACCACTTTTTGCACTTGTGTTAGTGTTGAAAAACCACTTTTCGCACTTGTGTTGGTGCAGGAAACCACTTTTGCACTTGTATTAGTGTGGAAAAACCACTTTTCGCACTTGTTTTAGTGTTGAGAAACCACTTTTCACACTTGTGTTAGTGTTGAAAAACCACTTTTCGCACTTGTGTTGGTGCAGGAAACCACTTTTGCACTTGTATTAGTGTGGAAAAAACACTTTTTGCACTTGTGATAGTGTTGAAAAACCACTTTTTGCACTTGTGTTAGTGTTGAAAAACCACTTTTCGCACTTGTGTTGGTGCAGGAAACCACTTTTGCACTTGTATTAGTGTGGAAAAAACCACTTTTCGCACTTGTGTTAGTGTTGAAAAACCACTTTTGGCACTTGTGTTAGTGTTGAAAAACCACTTTTCGCACTTGTGTTGGTGCAGGAAACCACTTTTGCACTTGTATTAGTGTGGAAAAAACACTTTTTGCACTTGTGATAGTGTTGAAAAACCACTTTTCGCACTTGTGTTAGTGTTGAAAAACCACTTTTCGCACTTGTGTTGGTGCAGGAAACCACTTTTGCACTTGTATTAGTGTGGAAGAAACACTTTTTGCACTTGTGATAGTGTTGAAGAACCACATTTCGCACTTGTGTTAGTGTTGAAAAACCACTTTTCGCACTTGTGTTGGTGCAGGAAACCACTTTTGCACTTGTATTAGTGTGGAAAAACCACTTTTCGCACTTGTGTTAGTGTTGAAAAACCACTTTTCGCACTTGTGTTAGTGTTGAAAAACCACTTTTCGCACTTGTGTTAGTGTTGAAAAACCACTTTTCGCACTTGTGTTAGTGTTGAAAAACCACTTTTGCACTTGTATTAGTGTGGAAAAAACACTTTTTGCACTTGTGATAGTGTTGAAAAACCACTTTTCGCACTTGTGTTAGTGTTGAAAAACCACTTTTCGCACTTGTGTTGATGCAGGAAATCACTTTTGCACTTGTATTAGTGTGGAAAAAACACTTTTTGCACTTGTGATAGTGTTGAAAAACCACTTTTCGCACTTGTGTTAGTGTTGAAAAACCACTTTTCGCACTTGAGTTGTTGCAGGAAACCACTTTTGCACTTGTATTAGTGTGGAAAAACCACTTTTCGCACTTGTGTTAGTGTTGAAAAACCACTTTTGACTTGTATTAGTGTGGAAAAAAACACTTTTTGCACTTGTGATAGTGTTGAAAAACCACTTTTCGCACTTGTGTTAGTGTTGAAAAACCACTTTTCGCACTTGTGTTGGTGCAGGAAACCACTTTTGCACTTGTATTAGTGTGGAAAAACCACTTTTCGCACTTGTGTTAGTGTTGAAAAACCACTTTTCGCACTTGTGTTGGTGCAGGAAACCACTTTTGCACTTGTATTAGTGTGGAAAAACCACTTTTCGCACTTGTGTTAGTGTTGAAAAACCACTTTTCGCACATGTGTTGGTGCAGGAAACCACTTTTGCACTTGTATTAGTGTGGAAAAAACACTTTTTGCACTTGTGATAGTGTTGAAAAACCACTTTTCGCACTTGAGTTGGTGCAGGAAACCACTTTTGCACTTGTATTAGTGTGGAAAAAACATTTTTGCACTTGTGATAGTGTTGAAAAACCACTTTTCGCACTTGTGTTAGTGTTGAAAAACCACTTTTCGCACTTGTGGTGGTGCAGGAAACCACTTTTGCACTTGTATTAGTGTGGAAAAAACACTTTTTGCACTTGTGATAGTGTTGAAAAACCACTTTTCGCACTTCTGTTAGTGTTGAAAAACCACTTTTTGCACTTGTGTTGGTGCAGGAAACCACTTTCGCACTTGTATTAGTGTGGAAAAACCACTTTTTGCACTTGTGATAGTGTTGAAAAACCACTTTTCGCACTTGTGTTAGTGTTGAAAAACCACTTTTCGCACTTGTGTTGGTGCAGGAAACCACTTTTGCACTTGTATTAGTGTGGAAAAAACCACTTTTCGCACTTGTGTTAGTGTTGAAAAACCACTTTTTGCACTTGTGTTGGTGCAGGAAACTACTTTTGCACTTCTATTAGTGTGGAAAAAACCCTTTTTCCAGTTGTGATAGTGTTGAAAAACCACTTTTCGCACTTGTGTTAGTGTTGAAAAACCACTTTTGGCACTTGTGTTAGTGTTGAAAAACCACTTTTTGCACTTGTGTTGCTGCAGGAAACCACTTTTGCACTTGTATTAGTGTGGAAAAAACACTTTTCGCACTTGTGTTAGTGTTGAAAAACCACTTTTCGCACTTGTGTTAGTGTTGAAAAACCACTTTTCGCACTTGTGTTAGTGTTGAAAAACCACTTTTGCACTTGTATTAGTGTGGAAAAAACACTTTTTGCACTTGTGATAGTGTTGAAAAACCACTTTTCGCACTTGTGTTAGTGTTGAAAAACCACTTTTCGCACTTGTGTTGGTGCAGGAAATCACTTTTGCACTTGTATTAGTGTGGAAAAAACACTTTTTGCACTTGTGATAGTGTTGAAAAACCACTTTTCGCACTTGTGTTAGTGTTGAAAAACCACTTTTCGCACTTGAGTTGGTGCAGGAAACCACTTTTGCACTTGTATTAGTGTGGAAAAACCACTTTTCACACTTGTGTTAGTGTTGAAAAACCACTTTTGCACTTGTATTAGTGTGGAAAAAAACACTTTTTGCACTTGTGATAGTGTTGAAAAACCACTTTTCGCACTTGTGTTAGTGTTGAAAAACCACTTTTCGCACTTGTGTTGGTGCAGTAAACCACTTTTGCACTTGTATTAGTGTGGAAAAACCACTTTTCGCACTTGTGTTAGTGTTGAAAAACCACTTTTCGCACTTGTGTTGGTGCAGGAAACCACTTTTGCACTTGTATTAGTGTGGAAAAAAACACTTTTTGCACTTGTGATAGTGTTGAAAAACCACTTTTCGCACTTGTGTTAGTGTTGAAAAACCACTTTTCGCACTTGTGGTGGTGCAGGAAACCACTTTTGCACTTGTATTAGTGTGGAAAAAACACTTTTTGCACTTGTGACCGTGTTGAAAAACCACTTTTCGCACTTGTGTTAGTGTTGAAAAACCACTTTTCGCACTTGTGTTGGTGCAGTAAACCACTTTTGCACTTGTATTAGTGTGGAAAAACCACTTTTCGCACTTGTGTTAGTGTTGAAAAACCACTTTTCGCACTTGTGTTGGTGCAGGAAACCACTTTTGCACTTGTATTAGTGTGGAAAAAAACACTTTTTGCACTTGTGATGGTGTTGAAAAACCACTTTTCGCACTTGTGTTAGTGTTGAAAAACCACTTTTCGCACTTGTGGTGGTGCAGGAAACCACTTTTGCACTTGTATTAGTGTGGAAAAAACAATTTTTGCACTTGTGACCGTGTTGAAAAACCACTTTTCGCACTTGTGTTAGTGTTGAAAAACCACTTTTCGCACTTGTGTTGGTGCAGGAAACCACTTTTGCACTTGTATTAGTGTGGAAAAAACACTTTTCACACTTGTGTTAGTGTTGAAAAACCACTTTTCGCACTTGTGTTAGTGTTGAAAAACCACTTTTCGCACTTGTGTTGGTGCAGGAAACCACTTTTGCACTTGTATTAGTGTGGAAAAAACACTTTTTGCACTTGTGATAGTGTTGAAAAACCACTTTTCGCACTTGTGTTGGTGTAGGAAACCACTTTTGCACTTGTATTAGTGTGGAAAAACCACTTTTCGCACTTGTGTTAGTGTTGAAAAACCACTTTTCGCACTTGTGTTGGTGCAGGAAACCACTTTTGCACTTGTATTAGTGTGGAAAAACCACTTTTCGCACTTGTGTTAGTGTTGAAAAACCACTTTTCGCACATGTGTTGGTGCAGGAAACCACTTTTGCACTTGTATTAGTGTGGAAAAAACACTTTTTGCACTTGTGATAGTGTTGAAAAACCACTTTTCGCACTTGAGTTGGTGCAGGAAACCACTTTTGCACTTGTATTAGTGTGGAAAAACCACTTTTCGCACTTGTGTTAGTGTTGAAAAACCACTTTTGCACTTGTATTAGTGTGGAAAAAACACTTTTTGCACTTGTGATAGTGTTGAAAAACCACTTTTTGCACTTGTGTTAGTGTTGAAAAACCACTTTTCGCACTTGTGTTGGTGGAGGAAATCACTTTTGCACTTGTATTAGTGTGGAAAAAACACTTTTTGCACTTGTGTTAGTGTTGAAAAACCACTTTTGCACTTATATTAGTGTGGAAAAAACACTTTTTGCACTTGTGATAGTGTTGAAAAACCACTTTTCGCACTTGTGTTAGTGTTGAAAAACCACTTTTCGCACTTGTGTTGGTGGAGGAAATCACTTTTGCACTTGTATTAGTGTGGAAAAAACACTTTTTGCACTTGTGATAGTGTTAAAAAAACCACTTTTCGCACTTGTGTTAGTGTTGAAAAACCACTTTTCGCACTTGAGTTGGTGCAGGAAACCACTTTTGCACTTGTATTAGTGTGGAAAAACCACTTTTCGCACTTGTGTTAGTGTTGAAAAACCACTTTTGCACTTGTATTAGTGTGGAAAAAAACACTTTTTGCACTTGTGATAGTGTTGAAAAACCACTTTTCGCACTTGTGTTAGTGTTGAAAAACCACTTTTCGCACTTGTGTTGGTGCAGGAAACCACTTTTGCACTTGTATTAGTGTGGAAAAACCACTTTTCACACTTGTGTTAGTGTTGAAAAACCACTTTTCGCACTTGTGTTAGTGTTGAAAAACCACTTTTCGCACTTGTGTTGGTGCAGGAAACCACTTTTGCACTTGTATTAGTGTGGAAAAACCACTTTTTGCACTTGTGTTAGTGTTGAAAAACCACTTTTCGCACTTGTGTTAGTGTTGAAAAACCACTTTTCGCACTTGTGTTGGTGCAGCAAACCACTTTTGCACTTGTATTGGTGTGGAAAAAACACTTTTTGCACTTGTGATAGTGTTGAAAAACCACTTTTCGCACTTGTGTTAGTGTTGAAAAACCACTTTTCGCACTTGTGTTAGTGTTGGAAAACCACTTTTCGCACTTGTGTTGGTGCAGGAAACCACTTTTGCACTTGTATTAGTGTGGAAAAAACACTTTTTGCACTTGTGATAGTGTTGAAAAACCACTTTTCGCACTTGTGTTAGTGTTGAAAAACCACTTTTCGCACTTGTGATGGTGCAGGAAACCACTTTTGCACTTGTATTAGTGTGGAAAAACACTTTAGCACTTGTGTTAGTGTTGAAAAACCACTTTTGGCACTTGTGTTAGTGTTGAAAAACCACTTTTTGCACTTGTGTTGGTGCAGGAAACCACTTTTGCACTTGTATTAGTGTGGAAAACCACTTTTCGCACTTGTGTTAGTGTTGAAAAACCACTTTTCGCACATGTGTTGGTGCAGGAAACCACTTTTGCACTTGTATTAGTGTGGAAAAAACACTTTTTGCACTTGTGATAGTGTTGAAAAACCACTTTTCGCACTTGAGTTGGTGCAGGAAACCACTTTTGCACTTGTATTAGTGTGGAAAAACCACTTTTCGCACTTGTGTTAGTGTTGAAAAACCACTTTTGCACTTGTATTAGTGTGGAAAAAACACTTTTTGCACTTGTGATAGTGTTGAAAAACCACTTTTCGCACTTGTGTTAGTGTTGAAAAACCACTTTTCGCACTTGTGTTGGTGGAGGAAATCACTTTTGCACTTGTATTAGTGTGGAAAAAACACTTTTTTCACTTGTGTTAGTGTTGAAAAACCACTTTTGCACTTGTATTAGTGTGGAAAAAACACTTTTTGCACTTGTGATAGTGTTGAAAAACCACTTTTCGCACTTGTGTTAGTGTTGAAAAACCACTTTTCGCACTTGTGTTGGTGGAGGAAATCACTTTTGCACTTGTATTAGTGTGGAAAAAACACTTTTTGCACTTGTGATAGTGTTAAAAAAACCACTTTTCGCACTTGTGTTAGTGTTGAAAAACCACTTTTCGCACTTGAGTTGGTGCAGGAAACCACTTTTGCACTTGTATTAGTGTGGAAAAACCACTTTTCGCACTTGTGTTAGTGTTGAAAAACCACTTTTGCACTTGTATTAGTGTGGAAAAACCACTTTTCGCACTTGTGTTAGTGTTGAAAAACCACTTTTCGCACTTGTGTTGGTGCAGGAAACCACTTTTGCACTTGTATTAGTGTGGAAAAACCACTTTTCGCACTTGTGTTAGTGTTGAAAAACCACTTTTCGCACATGTGTTGGTGCACGAAACCACTTTTGCACTTGTATTAGTGTGGAAAAAACACTTTTTGCACTTGTGATAGTGTTGAAAAACCACTTTTCGCACTTGAGTTGGTGCAGGAAACCACTTTTGCACTTGTATTAGTGTGGAAAAAACATTTTTGCACTTGTGATAGTGTTGAAAAACCACTTTTCGCACTTGTGTTAGTGTTGAAAAACCACTTTTCGCACTTGTGGTGGTGCAGGAAACCACTTTTGCACTTGTATTAGTGTGGAAAAAACACTTTTTGCACTTGTGATAGTGTTGAAAAACCACTTTTCGCACTTCTGTTAGTGTTGAAAAACCACTTTTTGCACTTGTGTTGGTGCAGGAAACCACTTTCGCACTTGTATTAGTGTGGAAAAACCACTTTTTGCACTTGTGATAGTGTTGAAAAACCACTTTTCGCACTTGTGTTAGTGTTGAAAAACCACTTTTCGCACTTGTGTTGGTGCAGGAAACCACTTTTGCACTTGTATTAGTGTGGAAAAAACCACTTTTCGCACTTGTGTTAGTGTTGAAAAACCACTTTTCGCACTTGTGTTAGTGTTGAAAAACCACTTTTTGCACTTGTGTTGGTGCAGGAAACTACTTTTGCACTTCTATTAGTGTGGAAAAAACCCTTTTTCCAGTTGTGATAGTGTTGAAAAACCACTTTTCGCACTTGTGTTAGTGTTGAAAAACCACTTTTGGCACTTGTGTTAGTGTTGAAAAACCACTTTTTGCACTTGTGTTGCTGCAGGAAACCACTTTTGCACTTGTATTAGTGTGGAAAAAACACTTTTCGCACTTGTGTTAGTGTTGAAAAACCACTTTTCGCACTTGTGTTAGTGTTGAAAAACCACTTTTCGCAGTTGTGTTAGTGTTGAAAAACCACTTTTGCACTTGTATTAGTGTGGAAAAAACACTTTTTGCACTTGTGATAGTGTTGAAAAACCACTTTTCGCACTTGTGTTAGTGTTGAAAAACCACTTTTCGCACTTGTGTTGGTGCAGGAAATCACTTTTGCACTTGTATTAGTGTGGAAAAAACACTTTTTGCACTTGTGATAGTGTTGAAAAACCACTTTTCGCACTTGTGTTAGTGTTGAAAAACCACTTTTCGCACTTGAGTTGGTGCAGGAAACCACTTTTGCACTTGTATTAGTGTGGAAAAACCACTTTTCACACTTGTGTTAGTGTTGAAAAACCACTTTTGCACTTGTATTAGTGTGGAAAAAAACACTTTTTGCACTTGTGATAGTGTTGAAAAACCACTTTTCGCACTTGTGTTAGTGTTGAAAAACCACTTTTCGCACTTGTGTTGGTGCAGTAAACCACTTTTGCACTTGTATTAGTGTGGAAAAACCACTTTTCGCACTTGTGTTAGTGTTGAAAAACCACTTTTCGCACTTGTGTTGGTGCAGGAAACCACTTTTGCACTTGTATTAGTGTGGAAAAAAACACTTTTTGCACTTGTGATAGTGTTGAAAAACCACTTTTCGCACTTGTGTTAGTGTTGAAAAACCACTTTTCGCACTTGTGGTGGTGCAGGAAACCACTTTTGCACTTGTATTAGTGTGGAAAAAACACTTTTTGCACTTGTGACCGTGTTGAAAAACCACTTTTCGCACTTGTGTTAGTGTTGAAAAACCACTTTTCGCACTTGTGTTGGTGCAGTAAACCACTTTTGCACTTGTATTAGTGTGGAAAAACCACTTTTCGCACTTGTGTTAGTGTTGAAAAACCACTTTTCGCACTTGTGTTGGTGCAGGAAACCACTTTTGCACTTGTATTAGTGTGGAAAAAAACACTTTTTGCACTTGTGATGGTGTTGAAAAACCACTTTTCGCACTTGTGTTAGTGTTGAAAAACCACTTTTCGCACTTGTGGTGGTGCAGGAAACCACTTTTGCACTTGTATTAGTGTGGAAAAAACACTTTTTGCACTTGTGACCGTGTTGAAAAACCACTTTTCGCACTTGTGTTAGTGTTGAAAAACCACTTTTCGCACTTGTGTTGGTGCAGGAAACCACTTTTGCACTTGTATTAGTGTGGAAAAAACACTTTTCACACTTGTGTTAGTGTTGAAATACCACTTTTCGCACTTGTGTTAGTGTTGAAAAACCACTTTTCGCACTTGTGTTGGTGCAGGAAACCACTTTTGCACTTGTATTAGTGTGGAAAAAACACTTTTTGCACTTGTGATAGTGTTGAAAAACCACTTTTCGCACTTGTGTTGGTGTAGGAAACCACTTTTGCACTTGTATTAGTGTGGAAAAACCACTTTTCGCACTTGTGTTAGTGTTGAAAAACCACTTTTCGCACTTGTGTTGGTGCAGGAAACCACTTTTGCACTTGTATTAGTGTGGAAAAACCACTTTTCGCACTTGTGTTAGTGTTGAAAAACCACTTTTCGCACATGTGTTGGTGCAGGAAACCACTTTTGCACTTGTATTAGTGTGGAAAAAACACTTTTTGCACTTGTGATAGTGTTGAAAAACCACTTTTCGCACTTGAGTTGGTGCAGGAAACCACTTTTGCACTTGTATTAGTGTGGAAAAACCACTTTTCGCACTTGTGTTAGTGTTGAAAAACCACTTTTGCACTTGTATTAGTGTGGAAAAAACACTTTTTGCACTTGTGATAGTGTTGAAAAACCACTTTTCGCACTTGTGTTAGTGTTGAAAAACCACTTTTCGCACTTGTGTTGGTGGAGGAAATCACTTTTGCACTTGTATTAGTGTGGAAAAAACACTTTTTGCACTTGTGTTAGTGTTGAAAAACCACTTTTGCACTTGTATTAGTGTGGAAAAAACACTTTTTGCACTTGTGATAGTGTTGAAAAACCACTTTTCGCACTTGTGTTAGTGTTGAAAAACCACTTTTCGCACTTGTGTTGGTGGAGGAAATCACTTTTGCACTTGTATTAGTGTGGAAAAAACACTTTTTGCACTTGTGATAGTGTTAAAAAAACCACTTTTCGCACTTGTGTTAGTGTTGAAAAACCACTTTTCGCACTTGAGTTGGTGCAGGAAACCACTTTTGCACTTGTATTAGTGTGGAAAAACCACTTTTCGCACTTGTGTTAGTGTTGAAAAACCACTTTTGCACTTGTATTAGTGTGGAAAAAAACACTTTTTGCACTTGTGATAGTGTTGAAAAACCACTTTTCGCACTTGTGTTAGTGTTGAAAAACCACTTTTCGCACTTGTGTTGGTGCAGGAAACCACTTTTGCACTTGTATTAGTGTGGAAAAACCACTTTTCACACTTGTGTTAGTGTTGAAAAACCACTTTTCGCACTTGTGTTAGTGTTGAAAAACCACTTTTCGCACTTGTGTTGGTGCAGGAAACCACTTTTGCACTTGTATTAGTGTGGAAAAACCACTTTTTGCACTTGTGTTAGTGTTGAAAAACCACTTTTCGCACTTGTGTTAGTGTTGAAAAACCACTTTTCGCACTTGTGTTGGTGCAGCAAACCACTTTTGCACTTGTATTGGTGTGGAAAAAACACTTTTTGCACTTGTGATAGTGTTGAAAAACCACTTTTCGCACTTGTGTTAGTGTTGAAAAACCACTTTTCGCACTTGTGTTAGTGTTGGAAAACCACTTTTCGCACTTGTGTTGGTGCAGGAAACCACTTTTGCACTTGTATTAGTGTGGAAAAAACACTTTTTGCACTTGTGATAGTGTTGAAAAACCACTTTTCGCACTTGTGTTAGTGTTGAAAAACCACTTTTCGCACTTGTGATGGTGCAGGAAACCACTTTTGCACTTGTATTAGTGTGGAAAAACACTTTAGCACTTGTGTTAGTGTTGAAAAACCACTTTTGGCACTTGTGTTAGTGTTGAAAAACCACTTTTTGCACTTGTGTTGGTGCAGGAAACCACTTTTGCACTTGTATTAGTGTGGAAAAACCACTTTTCGCACTTGTGTTAGTGTTGAAAAACCACTTTTCGCACATGTGTTGGTGCAGGAAACCACTTTTGCACTTGTATTAGTGTGGAAAAAACGCTTTTTGCACTTGTGATAGTGTTGAAAACCACTTTTCGCACTTGAGTTGGTGCAGGAAACCACTTTTGCACTTGTATTAATGTGGAAAAACCACTTTTCGCACTTGTGTTAGTGTTGAAAAACCACTTTTGCACTTGTATTAGTGTGGAAAAAACACTTTTTGCACTTGTGATAGTGTTGAAAAACCACTTTTCGCACTTGTGTTAGTGTTGAAAAACCACTTTTCGCACTTGTGTTGGTGGAGGAAATCACTTTTGCACTTGTATTAGTGTGGAAAAAACACTTTTTGCACTTGTGTTAGTGTTGAAAAACCACTTTTGCACTTGTATTAGTGTGGAAAAAACACTTTTTGCACTTGTGATAGTGTTGAAAAACTACTTTTCGTACTTGTGTTAGTGTTGAAAAACCACTTTTCGCACTTGTGTTGGTGGAAGAAATCACTTTTGCACTTGTATTAGTGTGGAAAAATCACTTTTTGCACTTGTGATAGTGTTAAAAAAACCACTTTTCGCGCTTGTGTTAGTGTTGAAAAACCACTTTTCGCACTTGAGTTGGTGCAGGAAACCACTTTTGCACTTGTATTAGTGTGGAAAAACCACTTTTCGCACTTGTGTTAGTGTTGAAAAACCACTTTTGCACTTGTATTAGTGTGGAAAAAAACACTTTTTGCACTTGTGATAGTGTTGAAAAACCACTTTTCGGACTTGTGTTAGTGTTGAAAAACCACTTTTCGCACTTGTGTTGGTGCAGGAAACCACTTTTGCACTTGTATTAGTGTGGAAAAACCACTTTTCACACTTGTGTTAGTGTTGAAAAACCACTTTTCGCACTTGTGTTAGTGTTGAAAAACCACTTTTCGCACTTGTGTTGGTGCAGGAAACCACTTTTGCACTTGTATTAGTGTGGAAAAACCACTTTTTGCACTTGTGTTAGTGTTGAAAAACCACTTTTCGCACTTGTGTTAGTGTTGAAAAACCACTTTTCGCACTTGTGTTGGTGCAGCAAACCACTTTTGCACTTGTATTGGTGTGGAAAAAACACTTTTTGCACTTGTGATAGTGTTGAAAAACCACTTTTCGCACTTGTGTTAGTGTTGAAAAACCACTTTTCGCACTTGTGTTAGTGTTGGAAAACCACTTTTCGCACTTGTGTTGGTGCAGGAAACCACTTTTGCACTTGTATTAGTGTGGAAAAAACACTTTTTGCACTTGTGATAGTGTTGAAAAACCACTTTTCGCACTTGTGTTAGTGTTGAAAAAACACTTTTCGCACTTGTGATGGTGCAGGAAACCACTTTTGCACTTGTATTAGTGTGGAAAAACACTTTAGCACTTGTGTTAGTGTTGAAAAACCACTTTTGGCACTTGTGTTAGTGTTGAAAAACCACTTTTTGCACTTGTGTTGGTGCAGGAAACCACTTTTGCACTTGTATTAGTGTGGAAAAAACACTTTTTGCACTTGTGATAGTGTTGAAAAACCACTTTTCGCACTTGTGTTAGTGTTGAAAAACCACTTTTCGCACTTGTGTTAGTGTTGAAAAACCACTTTTCGCACTTGTGTTGGTGCAGGAAACCACTTTTGCACTTGTATTAGTGTGGAAAAAACACTTTTTGCACTTGTGATAGTGTTGAAAAACCACTTTTCGCACTTGTGTTGGTGTAGGAAACCACTTTTGCACTTGTATTAGTGTGGAAAAACCACTTTTCGCACTTGTGTTAGTGTTGAAAAACTACTTTTCGCACTTGTGTTGGTGCAGGAAACCACTTTTGCACTTGTATTAGTGTGGAAAAACCACTTTTCGCACTTGTGTTAGTGTTGAAAAACCACTTTTCGCACATGTGTTGGTGCAGGAAACCACTTTTGCACTTGTATTAGTGTGGAAAAAACACTTTTTGCACTTGTGATAGTGTTGAAAAACCACTTTTCGCACTTGAGTTGGTGCAGGAAACCACTTTTGCACTTGTATTAGTGTGGAAAAACCACTTTTCGCACTTGTGTTAGTGTTGAAAAACCACTTTTGCACTTGTATTAGTGTGGAAAAAACACTTTTTGCACTTGTGATAGTGTTGAAAAACCACTTTTCGCACTTGTGTTAGTGTTGAAAAACCACTTTTCGCACTTGTGTTGGTGGAGGAAATCACTTTTGCACTTGTATTAGTGTGGAAAAAACACTTTTTGCACTTGTGTTAGTGTTGAAAAACCACTTTTGCACTTGTATTAGTGTGGAAAAAACACTTTTTGCACTTGTGATAGTGTTGAAAAACCACTTTTCGCACTTGTGTTAGTGTTGAAAAACCACTTTTCGCACTTGTGTTGGTGGAGGAAATCACTTTTGCACTTGTATTAGTGTGGAAAAAACACTTTTTGCACTTGTGATAGTGTTAAAAAAACCACTTTTCGCACTTGTGTTAGTGTTGAAAAACCACTTTTCGCACTTGAGTTGGTGCAGGAAACCACTTTTGCACTTGTATTAGTGTGGAAAAACCACTTTTCGCACTTGTGTTAGTGTTGAAAAACCACTTTTGCACTTGTATTAGTGTGGAAAAAAACACTTTTTGCACTTGTGATAGTGTTGAAAAACCACTTTTCGCACTTGTGTTAGTGTTGAAAAACCACTTTTCGCACTTGTGTTGGTGCAGGAAACCACTTTTGCACTTGTATTAGTGTGGAAAAACCACTTTTCACACTTGTGTTAGTGTTGAAAAACCACTTTTCGCACTTGTGTTAGTGTTGAAAAACCACTTTTCGCACTTGTGTTGGTGCAGGAAACCACTTTTGCACTTGTATTAGTGTGGAAAAACCACTTTTTGCACTTGTGTTAGTGTTGAAAAACCACTTTTCGCACTTGTGTTAGTGTTGAAAAACCACTTTTCGCACTTGTGTTGGTGCAGCAAACCACTTTTGCACTTGTATTGGTGTGGAAAAAACACTTTTTGCACTTGTGATAGTGTTGAAAAACCACTTTTCGCACTTGTGTTAGTGTTGAAAAACCACTTTTCGCACTTGTGTTAGTGTTGGAAAACCACTTTTCGCACTTGTGTTGGTGCAGGAAACCACTTTTGCACTTGTATTAGTGTGGAAAAAACACTTTTTGCACTTGTGATAGTGTTGAAAAACCACTTTTCGCACTTGTGTTAGTGTTGAAAAACCACTTTTCGCACTTGTGATGGTGCAGGAAACCACTTTTGCACTTGTATTAGTGTGGAAAAACACTTTAGCACTTGTGTTAGTGTTGAAAAACCACTTTTGGCACTTGTGTTAGTGTTGAAAAACCACTTTTTGCACTTGTGTTGGTGCAGGAAACCACTTTTGCACTTGTATTAGTGTGGAAAAACCACTTTTCGCACTTGTGTTAGTGTTGAAAAACCACTTTTCGCACATGTGTTGGTGCAGGAAACCACTTTTGCACTTGTATTAGTGTGGAAAAAACACTTTTTGCACTTGTGATAGTGTTGAAAAACCACTTTTCGCACTTGAGTTGGTGCAGGAAACCACTTTTGCACTTGTATTAATGTGGAAAAACCACTTTTCGCACTTGTGTTAGTGTTGAAAAACCACTTTTGCACTTGTATTAGTGTGGAAAAAACACTTTTTGCACTTGTGATAGTGTTGAAAAACCACTTTTCGCACTTGTGTTAGTGTTGAAAAACCACTTTTCGCACTTGTGTTGGTGGAGGAAATCACTTTTGCACTTGTATTAGTGTGGAAAAAACACTTTTTGCACTTGTGTTAGTGTTGAAAAACCACTTTTTCACTTGTATTAGTGTGGAAAAAACACTTTTTGCACTTGTGATAGTGTTGAAAAACCACTTTTCGCACTTGTGTTAGTGTTGAAAAACCACTTTTCGCACTTGTGTTGGTGGAGGAAATCACTTTTGCACTTGTATTAGTGTGGAAAAAACACTTTTTGCACTTGTGATAGTGTTAAAAAAACCACTTTTCGCACTTGTGTTAGTGTTGAAAAACCACTTTTCGCACTTGAGTTGGTGCAGGAAACCACTTTTGCACTTGTATTAGTGTGGAAAAACCACTTTTCGCACTTGTGTTAATGTTGAAAAACCACTTTTGCACTTGTATTAGTGTGGAAAAAAACACTTTTTGCACTTGTGATAGTGTTGAAAAACCACTTTTCGCACTTGTGTTAGTGTTGAAAAACCACTTTTCGCACTTGTGTTGGTGCAGGAAACCACTTTTGCACTTGTATTAGTGTGGAAAAACCACTTTTCACACTTGTGTTAGTGTTGAAAAACCACTTTTCGCACTTGTGTTAGTGTTGAAAAACCACTTTTCGCACTTGTGTTGGTGCAGGAAACCACTTTTGCACTTGTATTAGTGTGGAAAAAACACTTTTTGCACTTGTGACCGTGTTGAAAAACCACTTTTCGCACTTGTGTTAGTGTTGAAAAACCACTTTTCGCACTTGTGTTGGTGCAGTAAACCACTTTTGCACTTGTATTAGTGTGGAAAAACCACTTTTCGCACTTGTGTTAGTGTTGAAAAACCACTTTTCGCACTTGTGTTGGTGCAGGAAACCACTTTTGCACTTGTATTAGTGTGGAAAAAAACACTTTTTGCACTTGTGATGGTGTTGAAAAACCACTTTTCGCACTTGTGTTAGTGTTGAAAAACCACTTTTCGCACTTGTGGTGGTGCAGGAAACCACTTTTGCACTTGTATTAGTGTGGAAAAAACACTTTTTGCACTTGTGACCGTGTTGAAAAACCACTTTTCGCACTTGTGTTAGTGTTGAAAAACCACTTTTCGCACTTGTGTTGGTGCAGGAAACCACTTTTGCACTTGTATTAGTGTGGAAAAAACACTTTTCACACTTGTGTTAGTGTTGAAATACCACTTTTCGCACTTGTGTTAGTGTTGAAAAACCACTTTTCGCACTTGTGTTGGTGCAGGAAACCACTTTTGCACTTGTATTAGTGTGGAAAAAACACTTTTTGCACTTGTGATAGTGTTGAAAAACCACTTTTCGCACTTGTGTTGGTGTAGGAAACCACTTTTGCACTTGTATTAGTGTGGAAAAACCACTTTTCGCACTTGTGTTAGTGTTGAAAAACCACTTTTCGCACTTGTGTTGGTGCAGGAAACCACTTTTGCACTTGTATTAGTGTGGAAAAACCACTTTTCGCACTTGTGTTAGTGTTGAAAAACCACTTTTCGCACATGTGTTGGTGCAGGAAACCACTTTTGCACTTGTATTAGTGTGGAAAAAACACTTTTTGCACTTGTGATAGTGTTGAAAAACCACTTTTCGCACTTGAGTTGGTGCAGGAAACCACTTTTGCACTTGTATTAGTGTGGAAAAACCACTTTTCGCACTTGTGTTAGTGTTGAAAAACCACTTTTGCACTTGTATTAGTGTGGAAAAAACACTTTTTGCACTTGTGATAGTGTTGAAAAACCACTTTTCGCACTTGTGTTAGTGTTGAAAAACCACTTTTCGCACTTGTGTTGGTGGAGGAAATCACTTTTGCACTTGTATTAGTGTGGAAAAAACACTTTTTGCACTTGTGTTAGTGTTGAAAAACCACTTTTGCACTTGTATTAGTGTGGAAAAAACACTTTTTGCACTTGTGATAGTGTTGAAAAACCACTTTTCGCACTTGTGTTAGTGTTGAAAAACCACTTTTCGCACTTGTGTTGGTGGAGGAAATCACTTTTGCACTTGTATTAGTGTGGAAAAAACACTTTTTGCACTTGTGATAGTGTTAAAAAAACCACTTTTCGCACTTGTGTTAGTGTTGAAAAACCACTTTTCGCACTTGAGTTGGTGCAGGAAACCACTTTTGCACTTGTATTAGTGTGGAAAAACCACTTTTCGCACTTGTGTTAGTGTTGAAAAACCACTTTTGCACTTGTATTAGTGTGGAAAAAAACACTTTTTGCACTTGTGATAGTGTTGAAAAACCACTTTTCGCACTTGTGTTAGTGTTGAAAAACCACTTTTCGCACTTGTGTTGGTGCAGGAAACCACTTTTGCACTTGTATTAGTGTGGAAAAACCACTTTTCACACTTGTGTTAGTGTTGAAAAACCACTTTTCGCACTTGTGTTAGTGTTGAAAAACCACTTTTCGCACTTGTGTTGGTGCAGGAAACCACTTTTGCACTTGTATTAGTGTGGAAAAACCACTTTTTGCACTTGTGTTAGTGTTGAAAAACCACTTTTCGCACTTGTGTTAGTGTTGAAAAACCACTTTTCGCACTTGTGTTGGTGCAGCAAACCACTTTTGCACTTGTATTGGTGTGGAAAAAACACTTTTTGCACTTGTGATAGTGTTGAAAAACCACTTTTCGCACTTGTGTTAGTGTTGAAAAACCACTTTTCGCACTTGTGTTAGTGTTGGAAAACCACTTTTCGCACTTGTGTTGGTGCAGGAAACCACTTTTGCACTTGTATTAGTGTGGAAAAAACACTTTTTGCACTTGTGATAGTGTTGAAAAACCACTTTTCGCACTTGTGTTAGTGTTGAAAAACCACTTTTCGCACTTGTGATGGTGCAGGAAACCACTTTTGCACTTGTATTAGTGTGGAAAAACACTTTAGCACTTGTGTTAGTGTTGAAAAACCACTTTTGGCACTTGTGTTAGTGTTGAAAAACCACTTTTTGCACTTGTGTTGGTGCAGGAAACCACTTTTGCACTTGTATTAGTGTGGAAAAACCACTTTTCGCACTTGTGTTAGTGTTGAAAAACCACTTTTCGCACATGTGTTGGTGCAGGAAACCACTTTTGCACTTGTATTAGTGTGGAAAAAACGCTTTTTGCACTTGTGATAGTGTTGAAAACCACTTTTCGCACTTGAGTTGGTGCAGGAAACCACTTTTGCACTTGTATTAATGTGGAAAAACCACTTTTCGCACTTGTGTTAGTGTTGAAAAACCACTTTTGCACTTGTATTAGTGTGGAAAAAACACTTTTTGCACTTGTGATAGTGTTGAAAAACCACTTTTCGCACTTGTGTTAGTGTTGAAAAACCACTTTTCGCACTTGTGTTGGTGGAGGAAATCACTTTTGCACTTGTATTAGTGTGGAAAAAACACTTTTTGCACTTGTGTTAGTGTTGAAAAACCACTTTTGCACTTGTATTAGTGTGGAAAAAACACTTTTTGCACTTGTGATAGTGTTGAAAAACTACTTTTCGTACTTGTGTTAGTGTTGAAAAACCACTTTTCGCACTTGTGTTGGTGGAAGAAATCACTTTTGCACTTGTATTAGTGTGGAAAAATCACTTTTTGCACTTGTGATAGTGTTAAAAAAACCACTTTTCGCGCTTGTGTTAGTGTTGAAAAACCACTTTTCGCACTTGAGTTGGTGCAGGAAACCACTTTTGCACTTGTATTAGTGTGGAAAAACCACTTTTCGCACTTGTGTTAGTGTTGAAAAACCACTTTTGCACTTGTATTAGTGTGGAAAAAAACACTTTTTGCACTTGTGATAGTGTTGAAAAACCACTTTTCGGACTTGTGTTAGTGTTGAAAAACCACTTTTCGCACTTGTGTTGGTGCAGGAAACCACTTTTGCACTTGTATTAGTGTGGAAAAACCACTTTTCACACTTGTGTTAGTGTTGAAAAACCACTTTTCGCACTTGTGTTAGTGTTGAAAAACCACTTTTCGCACTTGTGTTGGTGCAGGAAACCACTTTTGCACTTGTATTAGTGTGGAAAAACCACTTTTTGCACTTGTGTTAGTGTTGAAAAACCACTTTTCGCACTTGTGTTAGTGTTGAAAAACCACTTTTCGCACTTGTGTTGGTGCAGCAAACCACTTTTGCACTTGTATTGGTGTGGAAAAAACACTTTTTGCACTTGTGATAGTGTTGAAAAACCACTTTTCGCACTTGTGTTAGTGTTGAAAAACCACTTTTCGCACTTGTGTTAGTGTTGGAAAACCACTTTTCGCACTTGTGTTGGTGCAGGAAACCACTTTTGCACTTGTATTAGTGTGGAAAAAACACTTTTTGCACTTGTGATAGTGTTGAAAAACCACTTTTCGCACTTGTGTTAGTGTTGAAAAAACACTTTTCGCACTTGTGATGGTGCAGGAAACCACTTTTGCACTTGTATTAGTGTGGAAAAACACTTTAGCACTTGTGTTAGTGTTGAAAAACCACTTTTGGCACTTGTGTTAGTGTTGAAAAACCACTTTTTGCACTTGTGTTGGTGCAGGAAACCACTTTTGCACTTGTATTAGTGTGGAAAAAACACTTTTTGCACTTGTGATAGTGTTGAAAAACCACTTTTCGCACTTGTGTTAGTGTTGAAAAACCACTTTTCGCACTTGTGTTAGTGTTGAAAAACCACTTTTCGCACTTGTGTTGGTGCAGGAAACCACTTTTGCACTTGTATTAGTGTGGAAAAAACACTTTTTGCACTTGTGATAGTGTTGAAAAACCACTTTTCGCACTTGTGTTGGTGTAGGAAACCACTTTTGCACTTGTATTAGTGTGGAAAAACCACTTTTCGCACTTGTGTTAGTGTTGAAAAACTACTTTTCGCACTTGTGTTGGTGCAGGAAACCACTTTTGCACTTGTATTAGTGTGGAAAAACCACTTTTCGCACTTGTGTTAGTGTTGAAAAACCACTTTTCGCACATGTGTTGGTGCAGGAAACCACTTTTGCACTTGTATTAGTGTGGAAAAAACACTTTTTGCACTTGTGATAGTGTTGAAAAACCACTTTTCGCACTTGAGTTGGTGCAGGAAACCACTTTTGCACTTGTATTAGTGTGGAAAAACCACTTTTCGCACTTGTGTTAGTGTTGAAAAACCACTTTTGCACTTGTATTAGTGTGGAAAAAACACTTTTTGCACTTGTGATAGTGTTGAAAAACCACTTTTCGCACTTGTGTTAGTGTTGAAAAACCACTTTTCGCACTTGTGTTGGTGGAGGAAATCACTTTTGCACTTGTATTAGTGTGGAAAAAACACTTTTTGCACTTGTGTTAGTGTTGAAAAACCACTTTTGCACTTGTATTAGTGTGGAAAAAACACTTTTTGCACTTGTGATAGTGTTGAAAAACCACTTTTCGCACTTGTGTTAGTGTTGAAAAACCACTTTTCGCACTTGTGTTGGTGGAGGAAATCACTTTTGCACTTGTATTAGTGTGGAAAAAACACTTTTTGCACTTGTGATAGTGTTAAAAAAACCACTTTTCGCACTTGTGTTAGTGTTGAAAAACCACTTTTCGCACTTGAGTTGGTGCAGGAAACCACTTTTGCACTTGTATTAGTGTGGAAAAACCACTTTTCGCACTTGTGTTAGTGTTGAAAAACCACTTTTGCACTTGTATTAGTGTGGAAAAAAACACTTTTTGCACTTGTGATAGTGTTGAAAAACCACTTTTCGCACTTGTGTTAGTGTTGAAAAACCACTTTTCGCACTTGTGTTGGTGCAGGAAACCACTTTTGCACTTGTATTAGTGTGGAAAAACCACTTTTCACACTTGTGTTAGTGTTGAAAAACCACTTTTCGCACTTGTGTTAGTGTTGAAAAACCACTTTTCGCACTTGTGTTGGTGCAGGAAACCACTTTTGCACTTGTATTAGTGTGGAAAAACCACTTTTTGCACTTGTGTTAGTGTTGAAAAACCACTTTTCGCACTTGTGTTAGTGTTGAAAAACCACTTTTCGCACTTGTGTTGGTGCAGCAAACCACTTTTGCACTTGTATTGGTGTGGAAAAAACACTTTTTGCACTTGTGATAGTGTTGAAAAACCACTTTTCGCACTTGTGTTAGTGTTGAAAAACCACTTTTCGCACTTGTGTTAGTGTTGGAAAACCACTTTTCGCACTTGTGTTGGTGCAGGAAACCACTTTTGCACTTGTATTAGTGTGGAAAAAACACTTTTTGCACTTGTGATAGTGTTGAAAAACCACTTTTCGCACTTGTGTTAGTGTTGAAAAACCACTTTTCGCACTTGTGATGGTGCAGGAAACCACTTTTGCACTTGTATTAGTGTGGAAAAACACTTTAGCACTTGTGTTAGTGTTGAAAAACCACTTTTGGCACTTGTGTTAGTGTTGAAAAACCACTTTTTGCACTTGTGTTGGTGCAGGAAACCACTTTTGCACTTGTATTAGTGTGGAAAAACCACTTTTCGCACTTGTGTTAGTGTTGAAAAACCACTTTTCGCACATGTGTTGGTGCAGGAAACCACTTTTGCACTTGTATTAGTGTGGAAAAAACACTTTTTGCACTTGTGATAGTGTTGAAAAACCACTTTTCGCACTTGAGTTGGTGCAGGAAACCACTTTTGCACTTGTATTAATGTGGAAAAACCACTTTTCGCACTTGTGTTAGTGTTGAAAAACCACTTTTGCACTTGTATTAGTGTGGAAAAAACACTTTTTGCACTTGTGATAGTGTTGAAAAACCACTTTTCGCACTTGTGTTAGTGTTGAAAAACCACTTTTCGCACTTGTGTTGGTGGAGGAAATCACTTTTGCACTTGTATTAGTGTGGAAAAAACACTTTTTGCACTTGTGTTAGTGTTGAAAAACCACTTTTTCACTTGTATTAGTGTGGAAAAAACACTTTTTGCACTTGTGATAGTGTTGAAAAACCACTTTTCGCACTTGTGTTAGTGTTGAAAAACCACTTTTCGCACTTGTGTTGGTGGAGGAAATCACTTTTGCACTTGTATTAGTGTGGAAAAAACACTTTTTGCACTTGTGATAGTGTTAAAAAAACCACTTTTCGCACTTGTGTTAGTGTTGAAAAACCACTTTTCGCACTTGAGTTGGTGCAGGAAACCACTTTTGCACTTGTATTAGTGTGGAAAAACCACTTTTCGCACTTGTGTTAATGTTGAAAAACCACTTTTGCACTTGTATTAGTGTGGAAAAAAACACTTTTTGCACTTGTGATAGTGTTGAAAAACCACTTTTCGCACTTGTGTTAGTGTTGAAAAACCACTTTTCGCACTTGTGTTGGTGCAGGAAACCACTTTTGCACTTGTATTAGTGTGGAAAAACCACTTTTCACACTTGTGTTAGTGTTGAAAAACCACTTTTCGCACTTGTGTTAGTGTTGAAAAACCACTTTTCGCACTTGTGTTGGTGCAGGAAACCACTTTTGCACTTGTATTAGTGTGGAAAAACCACTTTTTGCACTTGTGTTAGTGTTGAAAAACCACTTTTCGCACTTGTGTTAGTGTTGAAAAACCACTTTTCGCACTTGTGTTGGTGCAGCAAACCACTTTTGCACTTGTATTGGTGTGGAAAAAACACTTTTTGCACTTGTGATAGTGTTGAAAAACCACTTTTCGCACTTGTGTTAGTGTTGAAAAACCACTTTTCGCACTTGTGTTAGTGTTGGAAAACCACTTTTCGCACTTGTGTTGGTGCAGGAAACCACTTTTGCACTTGTATTAGTGTGGAAAAAACACTTTTTGCACTTGTGATAGTGTTGAAAAACCACTTTTCGCACTTGTGTTAGTGTTGAAAAACCACTTTTCGCACTTGTGTTGGTGCAGGAAACCACTTTTGCACTTGTATTAGTGTGGAAAAACCACTTTTCGCACTTGTGTTAGTGTTGAAAAACCACTTTTCGCACTTGTGTTAGTGTTGAAAAACCACTTTTCGCACTTGTGTTGGTGCAGGAAACCACTTTTGCACTTGTATTAGTGTGGAAAAACACTTTAGCACTTGTGTTAGTGTTGAAAAACCACTTTTGGCACTTGTGTTAGTGTTGAAAAACCACTTTTTGCACTTGTGTTGGTGCAGGAAACCACTTTTGCACTTGTATTAGTGTGGAAAAACCACTTTTCGCACTTGTGTTAGTGTTGAAAAACCACTTTTCGCACATGTGTTGGTGCAGGAAACCACTTTTGCACTTGTATTAGTGTGGAAAAAACGCTTTTTGCACTTGTGATAGTGTTGAAAACCACTTTTCGCACTTGAGTTGGTGCAGGAAACCACTTTTGCACTTGTATTAATGTGGAAAAACCACTTTTCGCACTTGTGTTAGTGTTGAAAAACCACTTTTGCACTTGTATTAGTGTGGAAAAAACACTTTTTGCACTTGTGATAGTGTTGAAAAACCACTTTTCGCACTTGTGTTAGTGTTGAAAAACCACTTTCCGCACTTGTGTTGGTGGAGGAAATCACTTTTGCACTTGTATTAGTGTGGAAAAAACACTTTTTGCACTTGTGTTAGTGTTGAAAAACCACTTTTGCACTTGTATTAGTGTGGAAAAAACACTTTTTGCACTTGTGATAGTGTTGAAAAACTACTTTTCGTACTTGTGTTAGTGTTGAAAAACCACTTTTCGCACTTGTGTTGGTGGAGGAAATCACTTTTGCACTTGTATTAGTGTGGAAAAATCACTTTTTGCACTTGTGATAGTGTTAAAAAAACCACATTTCGCGCTTGTGTTAGTGTTGAAAAACCACTTTTCGCACTTGAGTTGGTGCAGGAAACCACTTTTGCACTTGTATTAGTGTGGAAAAACCACTTTTCGCACTTGTGTTAGTGTTGAAAAACCACTTTTGCACTTGTATTAGTGTGGAAAAAAACACTTTTTGCACTTGTGATAGTGTTGAAAAACCACTTTTCGCACTTGTGTTGGTGCAGGAAACCACTTTTGCACTTGTATTAGTGTGGAAAAACCACTTTTCACACTTGTGTTAGTGTTGAAAAACCACTTTTCGCACTTGTGTTAGTGTTGAAAAACCACTTTTCGCACTTGTGTTGGTGCAGGAAACCACTTTTGCACTTGTATTAGTGTGGAAAAACCACTTTTTGCACTTGTGTTAGTGTTGAAAAACCACTTTTCGCACTTGTGTTAGTGTTGAAAAACCACTTTTCGCACTTGTGTTGGTGCAGCAAACCACTTTTGCACTTGTATTGGTGTGGAAAAAACACTTTTTGCACTTGTGATAGTGTTGAAAAACCACTTTTCGCACTTGTGTTAGTGTTGAAAAACCACTTTTCGCACTTGTGTTAGTGTTGGAAAACCACTTTTCGCACTTGTGTTGGTGCAGGAAACCACTTTTGCACTTGTATTAGTGTGGAAAAAACACTTTTTGCACTTGTGATAGTGTTGAAAAACCACTTTTCGCACTTGTGTTAGTGTTGAAAAAACACTTTTCGCACTTGTGATGGTGCAGGAAACCACTTTTGCACTTGTATTAGTGTGGAAAAACACTTTAGCACTTGTGTTAGTGTTGAAAAACCACTTTTGGCACTTGTGTTAGTGTTGAAAAACCACTTTTTGCACTTGTGTTGGTGCAGGAAACCACTTTTGCACTTGTATTAGTGTGGAAAAAACACTTTTTGCACTTGTGATAGTGTTGAAAAACCACTTTTCGCACTTGTGTTAGTGTTGAAAAACCACTTTTCGCACTTGTGTTAGTGTTGAAAAACCACTTTTCGCACTTGTGTTGGTGCAGGAAACCACTTTTGCACTTGTATTAGTGTGGAAAAAACACTTTTTGCACTTGTGATAGTGTTGAAAAACCACTTTTCGCACTTGTGTTGGTGTAGGAAACCACTTTTGCACTTGTATTAGTGTGGAAAAACCACTTTTCGCACTTGTGTTAGTGTTGAAAAACTACTTTTCGCACTTGTGTTGGTGCAGGAAACCACTTTTGCACTTGTATTAGTGTGGAAAAACCACTTTTCGCACTTGTGTTAGTGTTGAAAAACCACTTTTCGCACATGTGTTGGTGCAGGAAACCACTTTTGCACTTGTATTAGTGTGGAAAAAACACTTTTTGCACTTGTGATAGTGTTGAAAAACCACTTTTCGCACTTGAGTTGGTGCAGGAAACCACTTTTGCACTTGTATTAGTGTGGAAAAACCACTTTTCGCACTTGTGTTAGTGTTGAAAAACCACTTTTGCACTTGTATTAGTGTGGAAAAAACACTTTTTGCACTTGTGATAGTGTTGAAAAACCACTTTTCGCACTTGTGTTAGTGTTGAAAAACCACTTTTCGCACTTGTGTTGGTGGAGGAAATCACTTTTGCACTTGTATTAGTGTGGAAAAAACACTTTTTGCACTTGTGTTAGTGTTGAAAAACCACTTTTGCACTTGTATTAGTGTGGAAAAAACACTTTTTGCACTTGTGATAGTGTTGAAAAACCACTTTTCGCACTTGTGTTAGTGTTGAAAAACCACTTTTCGCACTTGTGTTGGTGGAGGAAATCACTTTTGCACTTGTATTAGTGTGGAAAAAACTCTTTTTGCACTTGTGATAGTGTTAAAAAAACCACTTTTCGCACTTGTGTTAGTGTTGAAAAACCACTTTTCGCACTTGAGTTGGTGCAGGAAACCACTTTTGCACTTGTATTAGTGTGGAAAAACCACTTTTCGCACTTGTGTTAGTGTTGAAAAACCACTTTTGCACTTGTATTAGTGTGGAAAAAAACACTTTTTGCACTTGTGATAGTGTTGAAAAACCACTTTTCGCACTTGTGTTAGTGTTGAAAAACCACTTTTCGCACTTGTGTTGGTGCAGGAAACCACTTTTGCACTTGTATTAGTGTGGAAAAATCACTTTTCACACTTGTGTTAGTGTTGAAAAACCACTTTTCGCACTTGTGTTAGTGTTGAAAAACCACTTTTCGCACTTGTGTTGGTGCAGGAAACCACTTTTGCACTTGTATTAGTGTGGAAAAACCACTTTTTGCACTTGTGTTAGTGTTGAAAAACCACTTTTCGCACTTGTGTTAGTGTTGAAAAACCACTTTTCGCACTTGTGTTGGTGCAGCAAACCACTTTTGCACTTGTATTGGTGTGGAAAAAACACTTTTTGCACTTGTGATAGTGTTGAAAAACCACTTTTCGCACTTGTGTTAGTGTTGAAAAACCACTTTTCGCACTTGTGTTAGTGTTGGAAAACCACTTTTCGCACTTGTGTTGGTGCAGGAAACCACTTTTGCACTTGTATTAGTGTGGAAAAAACACTTTTTGCACTTGTGATAGTGTTGAAAAACCACTTTTCGCACTTGTGTTAGTGTTGAAAAACCACTTTTCGCACTTGTGATGGTGCAGGAAACCACTTTTGCACTTGTATTAGTGTGGAAAAACACTTTAGCACTTGTGTTAGTGTTGAAAAACCACTTTTGGCACTTGTGTTAGTGTTGAAAAACCACTTTTTGCACTTGTGTTGGTGCAGGAAAACACTTTTGCACTTGTATTAGTGTGGAAAAACCACTTTTCGCACTTGTGTTAGTGTTGAAAAACCACTTTTCGCACATGTGTTGGTGCAGGAAACCACTTTTGCACTTGTATTAGTGTGGAAAAAACACTTTTTGCACTTGTGATAGTGTTGAAAAACCACTTTTCGCACTTGAGTTGGTGCAGGAAACCACTTTTGCACTTGTATTAATGTGGAAAAACCACTTTTCGCACTTGTGTTAGTGTTGAAAAACCACTTTTGCACTTGTATTAGTGTGGAAAAAACACTTTTTGCACTTGTGATAGTGTTGAAAAACCACTTTTCGCACTTGTGTTAGTGTTGAAAAACCACTTTTCGCACTTGTGTTGGTGGAGGAAATCACTTTTGCACTTGTATTAGTGTGGAAAAAACACTTTTTGCACTTGTGTTAGTGTTGAAAAACCACTTTTGCACTTGTATTAGTGTGGAAAAAACACTTTTTGCACTTGTGATAGTGTTGAAAAACCACTTTTCGCACTTGTGTTAGTGTTGAAAAACCACTTTTCGCACTTGTGTTGGTGGAGGAAATCACTTTTGCACTTGTATTAGTGTGGAAAAAACACTTTTTGCACTTGTGATAGTGTTAAAAAAACCACTTTTCGCACTTGTGTTAGTGTTGAAAAACCACTTTTCGCACTTGAGTTGGTGCAGGAAACCACTTTTGCACTTGTATTAGTGTGGAAAAACCACTTTTCGCACTTGTGTTAATGTTGAAAAACCACTTTTGCACTTGTATTAGTGTGGAAAAAAACACTTTTTGCACTTGTGATAGTGTTGAAAAACCACTTTTCGCACTTGTGTTAGTGTTGAAAAACCACTTTTCGCACTTGTGTTGGTGCAGGAAACCACTTTTGCACTTGTATTAGTGTGGAAAAACCACTTTTCACACTTGTGTTAGTGTTGAAAAACCACTTTTCGCACTTGTGTTAGTGTTGAAAAACCACTTTTCGCACTTGTGTTAGTGTTGAAAAACCACTTTTCGCACTTGTGTTGGTGCAGGAAACCACTTTTGCACTTGTATTAGTGTGGAAAAACCACTTTTTGCACTTGTGTTAGTGTTGAAAAACCACTTTTCGCACTTGTGTTAGTGTTGAAAAACCACTTTTCGCACTTGTGTTGGTGCAGCAAACCACTTTTGCACTTGTATTGGTGTGGAAAAAACACTTTTTGCACTTGTGATAGTGTTGAAAAACCACTTTTCGCACTTGTGTTAGTGTTGAAAAACCACTTTTCGCACTTGTGTTAGTGTTGGAAAACCACTTTTCGCACTTGTGTTGGTGCAGGAAACCACTTTTGCACTTGTATTAGTGTGGAAAAAACACTTTTTGCACTTGTGATAGTGTTGAAAAACCACTTTTCGCACTTGTGTTAGTGTTGAAAAACCACTTTTCGCACTTGTGTTGGTGCAGGAAACCACTTTTGCACTTGTATTAGTGTGGAAAAACCACTTTTCGCACTTGTGTTAGTGTTGAAAAACCACTTTTAGCACTTGTGTTAGTGTTGAAAAACCACTTTTCGCACTTGTGTTGGTGCAGGAAACCACTTTTGCACTTGTATTAGTGTGGAAAAACCACTTTTTGCACTTGTGTTAGTGTTGAAAAACCACTTTTCGCACTTGTGTTAGTGTTGAAAAACCACTTTTCGCACTTGTGTTGGTGCAGCAAACCACTTTTGCACTTGTATTGGTGTGGAAAAACCACTTTTCGCACTTGTGTTAGTGTTGAAAAACCACTTTTCGCACATGTGTTGGTGCAGGAAACCACTTTTGCACTTGTATTAGTGTGGAAAAAACACTTTTTGCACTTGTGATAGTGTTGAAAAACCACTTTTCGCACTTGAGTTGGTGCAGGAAACCACTTTTGCACTTGTATTAATGTGGAAAAACCACTTTTCGCACTTGTGTTAGTGTTGAAAAACCACTTTTGCACTTGTATTAGTGTGGAAAAAACACTTTTTGCACTTGTGATAGTGTTGAAAAACCACTTTTCGCACTTGTGTTAGTGTTGAAAAACCACTTTTCGCACTTGTGTTGGTGGAGGAAATCACTTTTGCACTTGTATTAGTGTGGAAAAAACACTTTTTGCACTTGTGTTAGTGTTGAAAAACCACTTTTGCACTTGTATTAGTGTGGAAAAAACACTTTTTGCACTTGTGATAGTGTTGAAAAACCACTTTTCGCACTTGTGTTAGTGTTGAAAAACCACTTTTCGCACTTGTGTTGGTGGAGGAAATCACTTTTGCACTTGTATTAGTGTGGAAAAAACACTTTTTGCACTTGTGATAGTGTTAAAAAAACCACTTTTTGCACTTGTGTTAGTGTTGAAAAACCACTTTTCGCACTTGAGTTGGTGCAGGAAACCACTTTTGCACTTGTATTAGTGTGGAAAAACCACTTTTCGCACTTGTGTTAGTGTTGAAAAACCACTTTTGCACTTGTATTAGTGTGGAAAAAAACACTTTTTGCACTTGTGATAGTGTTGAAAAACCACTTTTCGCACTTGTGTTAGTGTTGAAAAACCACTTTTCGCACTTGTGTTGGTGCAGGAAACCACTTTTGCACTTGTATTAGTGTGGAAAAACCACTTTTCACACTTGTGTTAGTGTTGAAAAACCACTTTTCGCACTTGTGTTAGTGTTGAAAAACCACTTTTCGCACTTGTGTTGGTGCAGGAAACCACTTTTGCACTTGTATTAGTGTGGAAAAACCACTTTTTGCACTTGTGTTAGTGTTGAAAAACCACTTTTCGCACTTGTGTTAGTGTTGAAAAACCACTTTTCGCACTTGTGTTGGTGCAGCAAACCACTTTTGCACTTGTATTGGTGTGGAAAAAACACTTTTTGCACTTGTGATAGTGTTGAAAAACCACTTTTCGCACTTGTGTTAGTGTTGAAAAACCACTTTTCGCACTTGTGTTAGTGTTGGAAAACCACTTTTCGCACTTGTGTTGGTGCAGGAAACCACTTTTGCACTTGTACTAGTGTGGAAAAAACACTTTTTGCACTTGTGATAGTGTTGAAAAACCACTTTTCGCACTTGTGTTAGTGTTGAAAAAACACTTTTCGCACTTGTGATGGTGCAGGAAACCACTTTTGCACTTGTATTAGTGTGGAAAAACACTTTAGCACTTGTGTTAGTGTTGAAAAACCACTTTTGGCACTTGTGTTAGTGTTGAAAAACCACTTTTTGCACTTGTGTTGGTGCAGGAAACCACTTTTGCACTTGTATTAGTGTGGAAAAAACACTTTTTGCACTTGTGATAGTGTTGAAAAACCACTTTTCGCACTTGTGTTAGTGTTGAAAAACCACTTTTCGCACTTGTGTTAGTGTTGAAAAACCACTTTTCGCACTTGTGTTGGTGCAGGAAACCACTTTTGCACTTGTATTAGTGTGGAAAAACCACTTTTCGCACTTGTGTTAGTGTTGAAAAACCACTTTTCACACTTGTGTTAGTGTTGAAAAACCACTTTTCGCACTTGTGTTGGTGCAGGAAACCACTTTTGCACTTGTATTGGTGTGGAAAAAACACTTTTTGCACTTGTGATAGTGTTGAAAAACCACTTTTCGCACTTGTGTTAGTGTTGAAAAACCACTTTTCGCACTTGTGTTGGTGCAGGAAACCACTTTTGCACTTGTATTAGTGTGGAAAAAACCCTTTTTCCAGTTGTGATAGTGTTGAAAAACCACTTTTCGCACTTGTGTTAGTGTTGAAAAACCACTTTTGGCACTTGTGTTAGTGTTGAAAAACCACTTTTCGCACTTGTGTTGGTGCAGGAAACCACTTTTGCACTTGTATTAGTGTGGAAAAAACACTTTTGCACTTGTATTAGTGTGGAAAAACCACTTTTGCACTTGTATTAGTGTTTGAAAAACCACTTTTTGCACTTGTGATAGTGTTGAAAAACCACTTTTCGCACTTGTGTTAGTGTTGAAAAACCACTTTTCGCACTTGTGTTGGTGCAGGAAACCACTTTTGCACTTGTATTAGTGTGGAAAAACCACTTTTCGCACTTGTGTTAGTGTTGAAAAACCACTTTTCGCACTTGTGTTGGTGCAGGAAACCACTTTTGCACTTGTATTAGTGTGGAAAAAACACTTTTTGCACTTGTGATAGTGTTGAAAAACCACTTTTCGCACTTGTGTTAGTGTTGAAAAACCACTTTTCGCACTTGTGGTGGTGCAGGAAACCTCTTTTGCACTTGTATTAGTGTGGAAAAAACACTTTTTGCACTTGTGATAGTGTTGAAAAACCACTTTTCGCACTTGTGTTAGTGTTGAAAAACCACTTTTTGCACTTGTGTTGGTGCAGGAAACCACTTTTGCACTTGTATTAGTGTGGAAAAAACACTTTTTGCACTTGTGATAGTGTTGAAAAACCACTTTTCGCACTTGTGTTAGTGTTGAAAAACCACTTTTCGCACTTGTGTTAGTGTTGAAAAACCACCTTTCGCACTTGTGTTGGTGCAGGAAACCACTTTTGCACTTGTATTAGTGTGGCAAAACCACTTTTCGCACTTGTGTTAGTGTTGAAAAACCACTTTTCACACTTGTGTTAGTGTTGAAAAACCACTTTTCGCACTTGTGTTGGTGCAGGAAACCACTTTTGCACTTGTATTAGTGTGGAAAAAACACTTTTTGCACTTGTGATAGTGTTGAAAAACCACTTTTCGCACTTGTGTTAGTGTTGAAAACCACTTTTCGCACTTGTGTTGGTGCAGGAAACCACTTTTGCACTTGTATTAGTGTGGAAAAACCACTTTTCGCACTTGTGTTAGTGTTGAAAAACCACTTTTCGCTCTTGTGTTAGTGTTGAAAAACCACTTTTCGCACTTGTGTTGGTGCAGGAAACTACTTTTGCACTTCTATTAGTGTGGAAAAAACCCTTTTTCCAGTTGTGATAGTGTTGAAAAACCACTTTTCGCACTTGTGTTAGTGTTGAAAAACCACTTTTGGCACTTGTGTTAGTGTTGAAAAACCACTTTTTGCACTTGTGTTGGTGCAGGAAACCACTTTTGCACTTGTATTAGTGTGGAAAAAACACTTTTCGCACTTGTGTTAGTGTTGAAAAACCACTTTTCGCACTTGTGTTAGTGTTGAAAAACCACTTTTCGCACTTGTGTTAGTGTTGAAAAACCACTTTTCGCACTTGTGTTAGTGTTGAAAAACCACTTTTGCACTTGTATTAGTGTGGAAAAAACACATTTTGCACTTGTGATAGTGTTGAAAAACCACTTTTCGCACTTGTGTTAGTGTTGAAAAACCACTTTTCGCACTTGTGTTGGTGCAGGAAATCACTTTTGCACTTGTATTAGTGTGGAAAAAACACTTTTTGCACTTGTGATAGTGTTGAAAAACCACTTTTCGCACTTGTGTTAGTGTTGAAAAACCACTTTTCGCACTTGAGTTGGTGCAGGAAACCACTTTTGCACTTGTATTAGTGTGGAAAAACCACTTTTCGCACTTGTGTTAGTGTTGAAAAACCACTTTTGCACTTGTCTTAGTGTGGAAAAAAACACTTTTTGCACTTGTGATAGTGTTGACAAACCACTTTTCGCACTTGTGTTAGTGTGGAAAAACCACTTTTCGCACTTGTGTTAGTGTTGAAAAACCACTTTTGCACTTGTCTTAGTGTGGAAAAAAACACTTTTTGCACTTGTGATAGTGTTGACAAACCACTTTTCGCACTTGTGTTGGTGCAGGAAACCACTTTTGCACTTGTATTAGTGTGGAAAAACCACTTTTCGCACTTGTGTTAGTGTTGAAAAACCACTTTTCGCACTTGTGTTGGTGCAGGAAACCACTTTTGCACTTGTATTAGTGTGGAAAAAACACTTTTTGCACTTGTGATAGTGTTGAAAAACCACTTTTCGCACTTGTGTTAGTGTTGAAAAACCACTTTTCGCACTTGTGGTGGTGCAGGAAACCACTTTTGCACTTGTATTAGTGTGGAAAAAACACTTTTTGCACTTGTGATAGTGTTGAAAAACCACTTTTCACACTTGTGTTGGTGCAGGAAACCACTTTTGCACTTCTATTAGTGTGGAACAAACACTTTTCATACTTGTGTTAGTGTTGAAAAACCACTTTTCGCACTTGTGTTAGTGTTGAAAAACCACTTTTCGCACTTGTGTTGGTGCAGGAAACCACTTTTGCACTTGTATTAGTGTGGAAAAAACACTTTTTGCACTTGTGATATTGTTGAAAAACCACTTTTCGCACTTGTGTTGGTGCAGGAAACCACTTTTGCACTTCTATTAGTGTGGAACAAACACTTTTCACACTTGTGTTAGTGTTGAAAAACCACTTTTCGCACTTGTGTTAGTGTTGAAAAACCACTTTTCGCACTTGTGTTGGTGCAGGAAACCACTTTTGCACTTGTATTAGTGTGGAAAAAACACTTTTCACACTTGTGTTAGTGTTGAAAAACCACTTTTCGCACTTGTGTTAGTGTTGAAAAACCACTTTTTGCACTTGTGTTGGTGCAGGAAACCACTTTTGCACTTGTATTAGTGTGGAAAAAACACTTTTTGCACTTGTGATAGTGTTGAAAAACCACTTTTCGCACTTGTGTTAGTGTTGAAAAACCACTTTTCGCACTTGTGTTGGTGCAGGAAACCACTTTTGCACTTGTATTAGTGTGGAAAAACCACTTTTCGCACTTGTGTTAGTGTGGAAAAAACACTTTTTGCACTTGTGATAGTGTTGAAAAACCACTTTTCGCACTTGTGTTAGTGTTGAAAAACCACTTTTCGCACTTGTGGTGGTGCAGGAAACCACTTTTGCACTTGTATTAGTGTGGAAAAAACACTTTTTGCACTTGTGATAGTGTTGAAAAACCACTTTTCGCACTTGTGTTGGTGCAGGAAACCACTTTTGCACTTCTATTAGTGTGGAACAAACACTTTTCACACTTGTGTTAGTGTTGAAAAACCACTTTTCGCACTTGTGTTAGTGTTGAAAAACCACTTTTCGCACTTGTGTTGGTGCAGGAAACCACTTTTGCACTTGTATTAGTGTGGAAAAAACACTTTTCACACTTGTGTTAGTGTTGAAAAACCACTTTTCGCACTTGTGTTAGTGTTGAAAAACCACTTTTTGCACTTGTGTTGGTGCAGGAAACCACTTTTGCACTTGTATTAGTGTGGAAAAAACACTTTTTGCACTTGTGATAGTGTTGAAAAACCACTTTTCGCACTTGTGTTAGTGTTAAAAAACCACTTTTCGCACTTGTGTTGGTGCAGGAAACCACTTTTGCACTTGTATTAGTGTGGAAAAAACACTTTTTGCACTTGTGATAGTGTTGAAAAACCACTTTTCGCACTTGTGTTAGTGTTGAAAAACCACTTTTCGCACTTGTGTTAGTGTTGAAAAACCACTTTTCGCACTTGTGTTGGTGCAGGAAACCACTTTTGCACTTGTATTAGTGTGGAAAAACCACTTTTTGCACTTGTGTTAGTGGTGAAAAACCACTTTTCGCACTTGTGTTAGTGTTGAAAAACCACTTTTCGCACTTGTGTTGGTGCAGCAAACCACTTTTGCACTTGTATTGGTGTGGAAAAAACACTTTTTGCACTTGTGATAGTGTTGAAAAACCACTTTTCGCACTTGTGTTAGTGTTGAAAAACCACTTTTCGCACCTGTGTTAGTGTTGAAAAACCACTTTTCGCACTTGTTTTGGTGCAGGAAACCACTTTTGCACTTGTATTAGTGTGGAAAAAACACTTTTTGCACTTGTGATAGTGTTGAAAAACCACTTTTCACACTTGTGTTAGTGTTGAAAAACCACTTTTTGCACTTGTGATGGTGCAGGAAACCACTTTTGCACTTGTATTAGTGTGGAAAAAATACTTTCGCACTTGTGTTAGTGTTGAAAAACCACTTTTTGCACTTGTGTTAGTGTTGAAAAACCACTTTTCGCACTTGTGTTGGTGCAGGAAACCACTTTTGCACTTGTATTAGTGTGGAAAAACCACTTTTCGCACTTGTGTTAGTGTTGAGAAACCACTTTTCACACTTGTGTTAGTGTTGAAAAACCACTTTTCGCACTTGTGTTGGTGCAGGAAACCACTTTTGCACTTGTATTAGTGTGGAAAAAACACTTTTTGCACTTGTGATAGTGTTGAAAAACCACTTTTCGCACTTGTGTTAGTGTTGAAAAACCACTTTTCGCACTTGTGTTGGTGCAGGAAACCACTTTTGCACTTGTATTAGTGTGGAAAAACCACTTTTCACACTTGTGTTAGTGTTGAAAAACCACTTTTTGCACTTGTGATGGTGCAGGAAACCACTTTTGCACTTGTATTAGTGTGGAAAAAACACTTTCGCACTTGTGTTAGTGTTGAAAAACCACTTTTCGCACTTGTGTTAGTGTTGAAAAACCACTTTTTGCACTTGTGTTGGTGCAGGAAACCACTTTTGCACTTGTATTAGTGTGGAAAAAACACTTTTTGCACTTGTGATAGTGTTGAAAAACCACTTTTCGCACTTGTGTTGGTGTTGAAAAACTACTTTTTGCACTTGTGTTAGTGTTGAAAAACCACTTTTCGCACTTGTGTTGGTGCAGGAAACCACTTTTGCACTTGTATTAGTGTGGAAAAACCACTTTTCGCACTTGTGTTAGTGTTGAGAAACCACTTTTCACACTTGTGTTAGTGTTGAAAAACCACTTTTCGCACTTGTGTTGGTGCAGGAAACCACTTTTGCACTTGTATTAGTGTGGAAAAAACACTTTTTGCACTTGTGATAGTGTTGAAAAACCACTTTTCGCACTTGTGTTAGTGTTGAAAAACCACTTTTCGCACTTGTGTTGGTGCAGGAAACCACTTTTGCACTTGTATTAGTGTGGAAAAACCACTTTTCGCACTTGTGTTAGTGTTGAAAAACCACTTTTCGCACTTGTGTTGGTGCAGGAAACCACTTTTGCACTTGTATTAGTGTGGAAAAAACACTTTTTGCACTTGTGATAGTGTTGAAAAACCACTTTTCGCACTTGTGTTAGTGTTGAAAAACCACTTTTCGCACTTGTGGTGGCGCAGGAAACCTCTTTTGCACTTGTATTAGTGTGGAAAAAACACTTTTTGCACTTGTGATAGTGTTGAAAAACCACTTTTCGCACTTGTGTTAGTGTTGAAAAACCACTTTTTGCACTTGTGTTGGTGCAGGAAACCACTTTTGCACTTGTATTAGTGTGGAAAAAACACTTTTTGCACTTGTGATAGTGTTGAAAAACCACTTTTCGCACTTGTGTTAGTGTTGAAAAACCACTTTTCGCACTTGTGTTAGTGTTGAAAAACCACCTTTCGCACTTGTGTTGGTGCAGGAAACCACTTTTGCACTTGTATTAGTGTGGCAAAACCACTTTTTGCACTTGTGTTGGTGCAGGAAACCACTTTTGCACTTGTATTAGTGTGGAAAAAACACTTTTTGCACTTGTGATAGTGTTGAAAAACCACTTTTCGCACTTGTGTTAGTGTTGAAAAACCACTTTTCGCACTTGTGTTGGTGCAGTAAACCACTTTTGCACTTGTATTAGTGTGGAAAAACCACTTTTCGCACTTGTGTTAGTGTTGAAAAACCACTTTTCGCACTTGTGTTAGTGTTGAAAAACCACTTTTCGCACTTGTGTTGGTGCAGGAAACTACTTTTGCACTTCTATTAGTGTGGAAAAAACCCTTTTTCCAGTTGTGATAGTGTTGAAAAACCACTTTTCGCACTTGTGTTAGTGTTGAAAAACCACTTTTCGCACTTGTGTTGGTGCAGGAAACTACTTTTGCACTTCTATTAGTGTGGAAAAAACACTTTTCGCACTTGTGTTAGTGTTGAAAAACCACTTTTCGCACTTGTGTTAGTGTTGAAAAACCACTTTTCGCACTTGTGTTAGTGTTGAAAAACCACTTTTCGCACTTGTGTTAGTGTTGAAAAACCACTTTTGCACTTGTATTAGTGTGGAAAAAACACTTTTTGCACTTGTGATAGTGTTGAAAAACCACTTTTCGCACTTGTGTTAGTGTTGAAAAACCACTTTTCGCACTTGTGTTGGTGCAGGAAACCACTTTTCGCACTTGTGTTAGTGTTGAAAAACCACTTTTGCACTTGTGATAGTGTTGAAAAACCACTTTTCGCACTTGTGTTGGTGCAGGAAACCACTTTTGCACTTGTATTAGTGTGGAAAAAACACTTTTCACACTTGTGTTAGTGTTGAAAAACCACTTTTCGCACTTGTGTTAGTGTTGAAAAACCACTTTTCGCACTTGTGTTGGTGCAGGAAACCACTTTTGCACTTGTATTAGTGTGGAAAAACCACTTTTCGCACTTGTGTTAGTGTTGAGAAACCACTTTTCACACTTGTGTTAGTGTTGAAAAACCACTTTTCGCACTTGTGTTGGTGCAGGAAACCACTTTTGCACTTGTATTAGTGTGGAAAAAACACTTTTTGCACTTGTGATAGTGTTGAAAAACCACTTTTCGCACTTGTGTTAGTGTTGAAAAACCACTTTTCGCACTTGTGTTGGTGCAGGAAACCACTTTTGCACTTGTATTAGTGTGGAAAAACCACTTTTCGCACTTGTGTTAGTGTTGAAAAACCACTTTTCGCACTTGTTTTGGTGCAGGAAACCACTTTTGCACTTGTATTAGTGTGGAAAAAACACTTTCGCACTTGTGTTAGTGTTGAAAAACCACTTTTCGCACTTGTGTTAGTGTTGAAAAACCACTTTTTGCACTTGTGTTGGTGCAGGAAACCACTTTTGCACTTGTATTACTGTGGAAAAAACACTTTTTGCACTTGTGATAGTGTTGAAAAACCACTTTTCGCACTTGTGTTAGTGTTGAAAAACCACTTTTTGCACTTGTGTTAGTGTTGAAAAACCACTTTTCGCACTTGTGTTGGTGCAGGAAACCACTTTTGCACTTGTATTAGTGCGGAAAAACCACTTTTCGCACTTGTGTTAGTGTTGAGAAACCACTTTTCACACTTGTGTTAGTGTTGAAAAACCACTTTTCGCACTTGTGTTGGTGCAGGAAACCACTTTTGCACTTGTATTAGTGTGGAAAAAACACTTTTTGCACTTGTGTTAGTGTTGAAAAACCACTTTTTGCACTTGTGTTAGTGTTGAAAAACCACTTTTCGCACTTGTGTTGGTGCAGGAAACCACTTTTGCACTTGTATTAGTGTGGAAAAAACAACTTTTCGCACTTGTGTTAGTGTTGAAAAACCACTTTTGGCACTTGTGTTAGTGTTGAAAAACCACTTTTCGCACTTGTGTTGGTGCAGGAAACCACTTTTGCACTTGTATTAGTGTGGAAAAAACACTTTTTGCACTTGTGATAGTGTTGAAAAACCACTTTTCGCACTTGTGTTAGTGTTGAAAAACCACTTTTCGCACTTGTGTTGGTGCAGGAAACCACTTTTGCACTTGTATTAGTGTGGAAGAAACACTTTTTGCACTTGTGGTAGTGTTGAAGAACCACTTTTCGCACTTGTGTTAGTGTTGAAAAACCTCTTTTCGCACTTGTGTTGGTGCAGGAAACCACTTTTGCACTTGTATTAGTGTGGAAAAACCACTTTTCGCACTTGTGTTAGTGTTGAAAAACCACTTTTCGCACTTGTGTTAGTGTTGAAAAACCACTTTTCGCACTTGTGTTAGTGTTGAAAAACCACTTTTCGCACTTGTGTTGATGCAGGAAATCACTTTTGCACTTGTATTAGTGTGGAAAAAACACTTTTTGCACTTGTGTTAGTGTTGAAAAACCACTTTTCGCACTTGAGTTGGTGCAGGAAACCACTTTTGAACTTGTATTAGTGTGGAAAAACCACTTTTCGCACTTGTGTTAGTGTTGAAAAACCACTTTTGACTTGTATTAGTGTGGAAAAAAACACTTTTTGCACTTGTGATAGTGTTGAAAAACCACTTTTCGCACTTGTGTTAGTGTTGAAAAACCACTTTTCGCACTTGTGTTGGTGCAGGAAACCACTTTTGCACTTGTATTAGTGTGGAAAAACCACTTTTCGCACTTGTGTTAGTGTTGAAAAACCACTTTTCGCACTTGTGTTGGTGCAGGAAACCACTTTTGCACTTGTATTAGTGTGGAAAAACCACTTTTCGCACTTGTGTTAGTGTTGAAAAACCACTTTTCGCACATGTGTTGGTGCAGGAAACCACTTTTGCACTTGTATTAGTGTGGAAAAAACACTTTTTGCACTTGTGATAGTGTTGAAAAACCACTTTTCGCACTTGAGTTGGTGCAGGAAACCACTTTTGCACTTGTGGTGGTGCAGGAAACCACTTTTGCACTTGTATTAGTGTGGAAAAACCACTTTTCGCACTTGTGTTAGTGTTGAAAAACCACTTTTCGCACTTGTGGTGGTGCAGGAAACCACTTTTGCACTTGTATTAGTGTGGAAAAAC
>NW_027617879.1:0-93452 GCF_964187855.1 Myxine glutinosa | reverse complement strand
AAAAACCACTTTTCGCACTTGTGTTAGTGTTGAAAAACCACTTTTGGCACTTGTGTTAGTGTTGAAAAACCACTTTTCGCACTTGTGTTGGTGCAGGAAACCACTTTTGCACTTGTATTAGTGTGGAAGAACCACTTTTCGCACTTGTGTTATTGTTGAAAAACCACTTTTCGCACTTGTGTTAGTGTTGAAAAACCACTTTTCGCTCTTGTGTTGGTGCAGGAAACCACTTTTGCACTTGTATTAGTGTGGAAAAAACACTTTTTGCACTTGTGATAGTGTTGAAAAACCACTTTTCGCACTTGTGTTAGTGTTGAAAAACCACTTTTCGCACTTGTGTTAGTGTTGAAAAACCACTTTTCGCACTTGTGTTGGTGCAGGAAACCACTTTTGCACTTGTATTAGTGTGGAAAAAACACTTTTTGCACTTGTGATAGTGTTGAAAAACCACTTTTCGCACTTGTGTTAGTGTTGAAAAACCACTTTTCGCACTTGTGATGGTGCAGGAAACCACTTTTGCACTTGTATTAGTGTGGAAAAAACACTTTTCGCACTTGTGTTAGTGTTGAAAAACCACTTTTCGCACTTGTGTTAGTGTTGAAAACCACATTTCGCACTTGTGTTGGTGCAGGAAACCAGTTTTGCACTTGTATTAGTGTGGAAAAAACACTTTTTGCACTTGTGATAGTGTTGAAAAACCACTTTTCACACTTGTGTTAGTGTTGAAAAACCACTTTTCGCACTTGTGTTGGTGCAGGAAACCACTTTTGCACTTGTATTAGTGTGGAAAAAACACTTTTCGCACTTGTGTTAGTGTTGAAAAACCACTTTTCGCACTTGTGTTAGTGTTGAAAACCACATTTCGCACCTGTGTTGGTGCAGGAAACCAGTTTTGCACTTGTATTAGTGTGGAAAAAACACTTTTTGCACTTCTAATAGTGTTGAAAAACCACTTTTCGCACTTGTGTTAGTGTTGAAAAACCACTTTTCGCACTTGTGTTGGTGCAGGAAACCACTTTTGCACTTGTATTAGTGTGGAAAAACCACTTTTCGCACATGTGTTAGTGTTGAAAAACCACTTTTTGCACTTGTGTTAGTGTTGAAAAACCACTTTTCGCACTTGTGTTGGTGCAGGAAACCACTTTTGCACTTGTATTAGTGTGGAAAAACACTTTTTGCACTTGAGATAGTGTTGAAAAACCACTTTTCGCACTTGTGTTAGTGTTGAAAAACAACTTTTCGCACTTGTGTTAGTTTTGAAAAACCACTTTTCGCACTTGTGTTGATGCAGGAAACCACTTTTGCACGTGTATTAGTGTGGAAAAACCACTTTTTGCACTTGTGTTAGTGTTGAAAAACCACTTTTCGCACTTGTGTTAGTGTTGAAAAACCACTTTTCGCACTTGTGTTGGTGCAGGAAACCACTTTTGCACTTGTATTAGTGTGGCAAAAACACTTTTTGCACTTGTGGTAGTGTTGAAAAACCACTTTTCGCACTTGTGTTAGTGTTGAAAAACCACTTTTCGCACTTGTGTTAGTGTTGAAAAACCACTTTTCGCACTTGTGTTGGTGCAGGAAACCACTTTTGCACTTGTATTAGTGTGGAAAAAACACTTTTTGCACTTGTGATAGTGTTGAAAAACCACTTTTCGCACTTGTGTTAGTGTTGAAAAACCACTTTTCGCACTTGTGTTAGTGTTGAAAAACCACTTTTCGCACTTGTGTTGGTGCAGGAAACCACTTTTGCACTTGTATTAGTGTGGAAAAAACACTTTTCGCACTTGTGTTAGTGTTGAAAAACCACTTTTCGCACTTGCGTTAGTGTTGAAAAACCACTTTTCGCACTTGTGTTAGTGTTGAAAAACCACTTTTCGCAATTGTGTTGGTGCAGGAAACCACATTTGCACTTGTATTAGTGTGGAAAAAACACTTTTTGCACTTGTGATAGTGTTGAAAAACCACTTTTCGCACTTGTGTTAGTGTTGAAAAACCACTTTTCGCACTTGTGTTGGTGCAGGAAACCACTTTTGCACTTGTATTAGTGTGGAAAAAACACTTTTTGCACTTGTGATAGTGTTGAAAAACCACTTTTCGCACTTGTGTTAGTGTTGAAAAACCACTTTTCGCACTTGTGTTGGTGCAGGAAACCACTTTTGCACGTGTATTAGTGTGGAAAAACCACTTTTTGCACTTGTGTTAGTGTTGAAAAACCACTTTTCGCACTTGTGTTAGTGTTGAAAAACCACTTTTCGCACTTGTGTTGGTGCAGGAAACCACTTTTGCACTTGTATTAGTGTGGCAAAAACACTTTTTGCACTTGTGGTAGTGTTGAAAAACCACTTTTCGCACTTGTGTTAGTGTTGAAAAACCACTTTTCGCACTTGTGTTGGTGCAGGAAACCACTTTTGCACTTGTATTAGTGTGGAAAAAACACTTTTTGCACTTGTGATAGTGTTGAAAAACCACTTTTCGCACTTGTGTTAGTGTTGAAAAACCACTTTTCGCACTTGTGTTAGTGTTGAAAAACCACTTTTCGCACTTGTGTTGGTGCAGGAAACCACTTTTGCACTTGTATTAGTGTGGAAAAAACACTTTTCGCACTTGTGTTAGTGTTGAAAAACCACTTTTCGCACTTGCGTTAGTGTTGAAAAACCACTTTTCGCACTTGTGTTAGTGTTGAAAAACCACTTTTCGCAATTGTGTTGGTGCAGGAAACCACTTTTGCACTTGTATTAGTGTGGAAAAAACACTTTTTGCACTTGTGATAGTGTTGAAAATCCACTTTTCACACTTGTGTTAGTGTTGAAAAACCACTTTTCGCACTTGTGTTGGTGCAGGAAACCACTTTTGCACTTGTATTAGTGTGGAAAAAACACTTTTTGCACTTGTGATAGTGTTGAAAAACCACTTTTCGCACTTGTGTTAGTGTTGAAAAACCACTTTTCGCACTTGTGTCGGTGCAGGAAACCACTTTTGCCCTTGTATTAGTGTGGAAAAACCACTTTTCGCACTTGTGTTAGTTTTGAAAAACCACTTTTCGCACTTGTGTTAGTGTTGAAAAACCACTTTTCGCACTTGTGTTGGTGCAGGAAACCACTTTTGCACTTGTAATAGTGTGGAAAAAACACTTTTTGCACTTGTGATAGTGTTGAAATACCACTTTTCACACTTGTGTTAGTGTTGAAAAACCACTTTTCGCACTAGTGTTATTGTTGAAAAACCACTTTTCGCACTTGTGTTGGTGCAGGAAACCACTTTTGCACTTGTATTAGTGTGGAAAAAACACTTTTTGCACTTGTGATAGTGTTGAAAAACCACTTTTCGCACTTGTGTTAGTGTTGAAAAACCACTTTTCGCACTTGTGTTAGTGTTGAAAAACCACTTTTGGCACTTGTGTTAGTGTTGAAAAACCACTTTTCGCACTTGTGTTGGTGCAGGAAACCACTTTTGCACTTGTATTAGTGTGGAAGAACCACTTTTCGCACTTGTGTTATTGTTGAAAAACCACTTTTCGCACTTGTGTTAGTGTTGAAAAACCACTTTTCGCTCTTGTGTTGGTGCAGGAAACCACTTTTGCACTTGTATTAGTGTGGAAAAAACACTTTTTGCACTTGTGATAGTGTTGAAAAACCACTTTTCGCACTTGTGTTAGTGTTGAAAAACCACTTTTCGCACTTGTGTTAGTGTTGAAAAACCACTTTTCGCACTTGTGTTGGTGCAGGAAACCACTTTTGCACTTGTATTAGTGTGGAAAAAACACTTTTTGCACTTGTGATAGTGTTGAAAAACCACTTTTCACACTTGTGTTAGTGTTGAAAAACCACTTTTCGCACTTGTGTAAGTGTTGAAAAACCACTTTTCGCACTTGTGTTGGTGCAGGAAACCACTTTTGCACTTGTATTAGTGTGGAAAAAACACTTTTTGCACTTGTGATAGTGTTGAAAAACCACTTTTCGCACTTGTGTTAGTGTTCAAAAACCACTTTTCGCACTTGTGTTAGTGTTGAAAAACCACTTTTGGCACTTGTGTTAGTGTTGAAAAACCACTTTTCGCACTTGTGTTGGTGCAGGAAACCACTTTTGCACTTGTATTAGTGTGGAAGAACCACTTTTCGCACTTGTGTTATTGTTGAAAAACCACTTTTCGCACTTGTGTTAGTGTTGAAAAACCACTTTTCGCTCTTGTGTTGGTGCAGGAAACCACTTTTGCACTTGTATTAGTGTGGAAAAAACACTTTTTGCACTTGTGATAGTGTTGAAAAACCACTTTTCGCACTTGTGTTAGTGTTGAAAAACCACTTTTCGCACTTGTGTTAGTGTTGAAAAACCACTTTTCGCACTTGTGTTGGTGCAGGAAACCACTTTTGCACTTGTATTAGTGTGGAAAAAACACTTTTTGCACTTGTGATAGTGTTGAAAAACCACTTTTCGCACTTGTGTTAGTGTTGAAAAACCACTTTTCGCACTTGTGATGGTGCAGGAAACCACTTTTGCACTTGTATTAGTGTGGAAAAAACACTTTTCGCACTTGTGTTAGTGTTGAAAAACCACTTTTCGCACTTGTGTTAGTGTTGAAAACCACATTTCGCACTTGTGTTGGTGCAGGAAACCAGTTTTGCACTTGTATTAGTGTGGAAAAAACACTTTTTGCACTTCTAATAGTGTTGAAAAACCACTTTTCGCACTTGTGTTAGTGTTGAAAAACCACTTTTCGCACTTGTGTTGGTGCAGGAAACCACTTTTGCACTTGTATTAGTGTGGAAAAACCACTTTTCGCACATGTGTTAGTGTTGAAAAATCACTTTTTGCACTTGTGTTAGTGTTGAAAAACCACTTTTCGCACTTGTGTTGGTGCAGGAAACCACTTTTGCACTTGTATTAGTGTGGAAAAAACACTTTTTGCACTTGAGATAGTGTTGAAAAACCACTTTTCGCACTTGTGTTAGTGTTGAAAAACAACTTTTCGCACTTGTGTTAGTTTTGAAAAACCACTTTTCGCACTTGTGTTGGTGCAGGAAACCACTTTTGCACGTGTATTAGTGTGGAAAAACCACTTTTTGCACTTGTGTTAGTGTTGAAAAAACACTTTTCGCACTTGTGTTAGTGTTGAAAAACCACTTTTCGCACTTGTGTTGGTGCAGGAAACCACTTTTGCACTTGTATTAGTGTGGCAAAAACACTTTTTGCACTTGTGGTAGTGTTGAAAAACCACTTTTCGCACTTGTGTTAGTGTTGAAAAACCACTTTTCGCACTTGTGTTAGTGTTGAAAAACCACTTTTCGCACTTGTGTTGGTGCAGGAAACCACTTTTGCACTTGTATTAGTGTGGAAAAAACACTTTTTGCACTTGTGATAGTGTTGAAAAACCACTTTTCGCACTTGTGTTAGTGTTGAAAAAACACTTTCCGCACTTGTGTTAGTGTTGAAAACCCACTTTTCGCACTTGTGTTGGTGCAGGAAACCACTTTTGCACTTGTATTAGTGTGGAAAAAACACTATTCGCACTTGTGTTAGTGTTGAAAAACCACTTTTCGCACTTGCGTTAGTGTTGAAAAACCACTTTTCGCACTTGTGTTAGTGTTGAAAAACCACTTTTCGCAATTGTGTTGGTGCAGGAAACCACATTTGCACTTGTATTAGTGTGGAAAAAACACTTTTTGCACTTGTGATAGTGTTGAAAAACCACTTTTCGCACTTGTGTTAGTGTTGAAAAACCACTTTTCGCACTTGTGTTGGTGCAGGAAACCACTTTTGCACTTGTATTAGTGTGGAAAAAACACTTTTTGCACTTGTGATAGTGTTGAAAAACCACTTTTCGCACTTGTGTTAGTGTTGAAAAAACACTTTTCGCACTTGTGTTGGTGCAGGAAACCACTTTTGCACGTGTATTAGTGTGGAAAAACCACTTTTTGCACTTGTGTTAGTGTTGAAAAACCACTTTTCGCACTTGTGTTAGTGTTGAAAAACCACTTTTCGCACTTGTGTTGGTGCAGGAAACCACTTTTGCACTTGTATTAGTGTGGCAAAAACACTTTTTGCACTTGTGGTAGTGTTGAAAAACCACTTTTCGCACTTGTGTTAGTGTTGAAAAACCACTTTTCGCACTTGTGTTGGTGCAGGAAACCACTTTTGCACTTGTATTAGTGTGGAAAAAACACTTTTTGCACTTGTGATAGTGTTGAAAAACCACTTTTCGCACTTGTGTTAGTGTTGAAAAACCACTTTTCGCACTTGTGTTAGTGTTGAAAAACCACTTTTCGCACTTGTGTTGGTGCAGGAAACCACTTTTGCACTTGTATTAGTGTGGAAAAAACACTTTTCGCACTTGTGTTAGTGTTGAAAAACCACTTTTCGCACTTGCGTTAGTGTTGAAAAACCACTTTTCGCACTTGTGTTAGTGTTGAAAAACCACTTTTCGCAATTGTGTTGGTGCAGGAAACCACTTTTGCACTTGTATTAGTGTGGAAAAAACACTTTTTGCACTTGTGATAGTGTTGAAAAACCACTTTTCGCACTTGTGTTAGTGTTGAAAAACCACTTTTCGCACTTGTGTTGGTGCAGGAAACCACTTTTGCACTTGTATTAGTGTGGAAAAAACACTTTTTGCACTTGTGATAGTGTTGAAAAACCACTTTTCGCACATGTGTTAGTGTTGAAAAACCACTTTTCGCACTTGTGTTTGTGCAGGAAACCACTTTTGCCCTTGTATTAGTGTGGAAAAACCACTTTTCGCACTTGTGTTAGTTTTGAAAAACCACTTTTCGCACTTGTGTTAGTGTTGAAAAACCACTTTTCGCACTTGTGTTGGTGCAGGAAACCACTTTTGCACTTGTATTAGTGTTGAAAAACCACTTTTCGCACTTGTGTTCGTGTTGAAAAACCACTTTTCGCACTTGTGTTAGTGTTGAAAAACCACTTTTCGCACTTGTGTTAGTGTTGAAAAACCACTTTTCGCACTTGTGTTGGTGCAGAAAACCACTTTTGCACTTGTATTAGTGTGGAAAAAACACTTTTCGCACTTGTGTTAGTGTTGAAAAACCACTTTTCGCACTTGCGTTAGTGTTGAAAAACCACTTTTCGCACTTGTGTTAGTGTTGAAAAACCACTTTTCGCAATTGTGTTGGTGCAGGAAACCACATTTGCACTTGTATTAGTGTGGAAAAAACACTTTTTGCACTTGTGATAGTGTTGAAAAACCACTTTTCGCACTTGTGTTAGTGTTGAAAAACCACTTTTCGCACTTGTGTTGGTGCAGGAAACCACTTTTGCACTTGTATTAGTGTGGAAAAAACACTTTTCACACTTGTGTTAGTGTTGAAAAACCACTTTTCGCACTTGTGTTAGTGTTGAAAAACCAATTTTTGCAATTGTGTTGGTGCAGGAAACCACTTTTGCACTTGTATTAGTGTGGAAAAAACACTTTTTGCACTTGAGATAGTGTTGAAAAACCACTTTTCGCACTTGTGTTAGTGTTGAAAAACAACTTTTCGCACTTGTGTTAGTTTTGAAAAACCACTTTTCGCACTTGTGTTGGTGCAGGAAACCACTTTTGCACGTGTATTAGTGTGGAAAAACCACTTTTCGCACTTGTGTTAGTGTTGAAAAACCACTTTTCGCACTTGTGTTAGTGTTGAAAAACCACTTTTCGCACTTGTGTTGGTGCAGGAAACCACTTTTGCACTTGTATTAGTGTGGCAAAAACACTTTTTGCACTTGTGGTAGTGTTGAAAAACCACTTTTCGCACTTGTGTTAGTGTTGAAAAACCACTTTTCGCACTTGTGTTAGTGTTGAAAAACCACTTTTCGCACTTGTGTTGGTGAAGGAAACCACTTTTGCACTTGTATTAGTGTGGAAAAAACACTTTTTGCACTTGTGATAGTGTTGAAAAACCACTTTTCGCACTTGTGTTAGTGTTGAAAAACCACTTTTCGCACTTGTGTTAGTGTTGAAAAACCACTTTTCGCACTTGTGTTGGTGCAGGAAACCACTTTTGCACTTGTATTAGTGTGGAAAAAACACTTTTCGCACTTGTGTTAGTGTTGAAAAACCACTTTTCGCACTTGTGTTGGTGCAGGAAACCACTTTTGCACTTGTATTAGTGTGGAAAAAACACTTTTTGCACTTGTGATAGTGTTGAAAAACCACTTTTCGCACTTGTGTTAGTGTTGAAAAACCACTTTTCGCACTTGTGTTGGTGCAGGAAACCACTTTTGCACTTGTATTAGTGTGGAAAAAACACTTTTTGCACTTGTGATAGTGTTGAAAAACCACTTTTCGCACTTGTGTTAGTGTTGAAAAACCACTTTTCGCACTTGTGTTGGTGCAGGAAACCACTTTTGCACTTGTATTAGTGGGGAAAAAACACTTTTTGCACTTGTGATAGTGTTGAAAAACCAGTTTTCGCACTTGTGTTAGTGTTGAAAAACCACTTTTCGCACTTGTGTTGGTGCAGGAAACCACTTTTGCACTTGTTAGTGTGGAAAAACCACTTTTCGCACATGTGTTAGTGTTGAAAAACCACTTTTCGCACTTGTGTTAGTGTTGAAAAACCACTTTTTGCACTTGTGTTGGTGCAGGAAACCACTCTTGCACTTGTATTAGTGTGGTAAAAACACTTTTTGCACTTGAGATAGTGTTGAAAAACCACTTTTCGCACTTGTGTTAGTGTTGAAAAACCACTTTTTGCACTTGTGTTGGTGCAGGAAACCACTTTTGCATGTGTATTAGTGTGGAAAAACCACTTTTCGCACTTGTGTTAGTGTTGAAAAACCACTTTTTGCACTTGTGTTAGTGTTGAAAAACCACTTTTCGCACTTGTGTTGGTGCAGGAAACCACTTTTGCACTTGTATTAGTGTGGCAAAAACACTTTTTGCACTTGTGATAGTGTTGAAAAACCACTTTTCGCACTTGTGTTAGTGTTGAAAAACCACTTTTCGCACTTGTGTTAGTGTTGGAAAACCACTTTTCGCACTTGTGTTGGTGCAGGAAACCACTTTTGCACTTGTATTAGTGTGGAAAAAACACTTTTTGCACTTGTGATAGTGTTGAAAAACCACTTTTCGCACTCGTGTTAGTGTTGAAAAACCACTTTTCGCACTTGTGTTAGTGTTGAAAAACAACTTTTCGCACTTGTGTTAGTTTTGAAAAACCACTTTTCGCACTTGTGTTGGTGCAGGAAACCACTTTTGCACGTGTATTAGTGTGGAAAACCACTTTTCGCACTTGTGTTAGTGTTGAAAAACCACTTTTCGCACTTGTGTTAGTGTTGAAAAACCACTTTTCGCACTTGTGTTGGTGCAGGAAACCACTTTTGCACTTGTATTAGTGTGGCAAAAACACTTTTTGCACTTGTGGTAGTGTTGAAAAACCACTTTTCGCACTTGTGTTAGTGTTGAAAAACCACTTTTCGCACTTGTGTTAGTGTTGAAAAACCACTTTTCGCACTTGTGTTGGTGAAGGAAACCACTTTTGCACTTGTATTAGTGTGGAAAAAACACTTTTTGCACTTGTGATAGTGTTGAAAAACCACTTTTCGCACTTGTGTTAGTGTTGAAAAACCACTTTTCGCACTTGTGTTAGTGTTGAAAAACCACTTTTCGCACTTGTGTTGGTGCAGGAAACCACTTTTGCACTTGTATTAGTGTGGAAAAAACACTTTTCGCACTTGTGTTAGTGTTGAAAAACCACTTTTCGCACTTGTGTTGGTGCAGGAAACCACTTTTGCACTTGTATTAGTGTGGAAAAAACACTTTTTGGCACTTTTGATAGTGTTGAAAAACCACTTTTCGCACTTGTGTTAGTGTTGAAAAACCACTTTTCGCACTTGTGTTGGTGCAGGAAACCACTTTTGCACTTGTATTAGTGTGGAAAAAACACTTTTTGCACTTGTGATAGTGTTGAAAAACCACTTTTCGCACTTGTGTTAGTGTTGAAAAACCACTTTTCGCACTTGTGTTGGTGCAGGAAACCACTTTTGCACTTGTATTAGTGGGGAAAAAACACTTTTTGCACTTGTGATAGTGTTGAAAAACCACTTTTCGCACTTGTGTTAGTGTTGAAAAACCACTTTTCGCACTTGTGTTGGTGCAGGAAACCACTTTTGCACTTGTTAGTGTGGAAAAACCACTTTTCGCACATGTGTTAGTGTTGAAAAACCACTTTTCGCACTTGTGTTAGTGTTGAAAAACCACTTTTTGCACTTGTGTTGGTGCAGGAAACCACTTTTGCATGTGTATTAGAGTGGAAAAACCACTTTTCGCACTTGTGTTAGTGTTGAAAAACCACTTTTCGCACTTGTGTTAGTGTTGAAAAACCACTTTTCGCACTTGTGTTGGTGCAGGAAACCACTTTTGCACTTGTTTTAGTGTGGTAAAAACACTTTTTGCACTTGTGATAGTGTTGAAAAACCACTTTTCGCACTTGTGTTAGTGTTGAAAAACCACTTTTCGCACTTGTGTTAGTGTTGGAAAACCACTTTTCGCACTTGTGTTGGTGCAGGAAACCACTTTTGCACTTGTATTAGTGTGGAAAAAACACTTTTTGCACTTGTGATAGTGTTGAAAAACCACTTTTCGCACTCGTGTTAGTGTTGAAAAACCACTTTTCGCACTTGTGTTAGTGTTGAAAAACCACTTTTCGCACTTGTGTTGGTGCAGGAAACCACTTTTGCACTTGTATTAGTGTGGAAAAAACACTTTTCGCACTTGTGTTAGTGTTGAAAAACCACTTTTCGCACATGTGTTAGTGTTGAAAAACCACTTTTCGCACTTGTGTTAGTGTTGAAAAACCACTTTTCGCACTTGTGTTGGTGCAGGAAACCACTTTTGCACTTGTATTAGTGTGGAAAAAACACTTTTTGCACTTGTGATTGTGTTGAAAAACCACTTTTCGCACTTGTGTTAGTGTTGAAAAACCACTTTTCGCACTTGTGTTGGTGCAGGAAACCACTTTTGCACTTGTATTAGTGTGGAAAAAACACTTTTTGCACTTGTGATAGTGTTGAAAAACCACTTTTCACACTTGTGTTAGTGTTGAAAAACCACTTTTCGCACTAGTGTTATTGTTGAAAAACCACTTTTCGCACTTGTGTTGGTGCAGGAAACCACTTTTGCACTTGTATTAGTGTGGAAAAAACACTTTTTGCACTTGTGATAGTGTTGAAAAACCACTTTTCGCACTTGTGTTAGTGTTGAAAAACCACTTTTCGCACTTGTGTTAGTGTTGAAAAACCACTTTTGGCACTTGTGTTAGTGTTGAAAAACCACTTTTCGCACTTGTGTTGGTGCAGGAAACCACTTTTGCACTTGTATTAGTGTGGAAGAACCACTTTTCGCACTTGTGTTATTGTTGTAAAACCACTTTTCGCACTTGTGTTAGTGTTGAAAAACCACTTTTCGCTCTTGTGTTGGTGCAGGAAACCACTTTTGCACTTGTATTAGTGTGGAAAAAACACTTTTTGCACTTGTGATAGTGTTGAAAAACCACTTTTCGCACTTGTGTTAGTGTTGAAAAACCACTTTTCGCACTTGTGTTAGTGTTGAAAAACCACTTTTCGCACTTGTGTTGGTGCAGGAAACCACTTTTGCACTTGTATTAGTGTGGAAAAAACACTTTTTGCACTTGTGGTAGTGTTGAAAAACCACTTTTCAAACTTGTGTTAGTGTTGAAAAACCACTTTTCGCACTTGTGTTAGTGTTGAAAAACCACTTTTCGCACTTGTGTTGGTGCAGGAAACCACTTTTGCACTTGTATTAGTGTGGAAAAAACACTTTTCACACTTGTGTTAGTGTTGAAAAACCACTTTTCGCACTTGTGTTAGTGATGAAAAACCACTTTTCGCACTTGTGTTGGTGCAGGAAACCACTTATTGCACTTGTATTAGTGTGGAAAAAACACTTTTTGCACTTGTGATAGTGTTGAAAAGCCACTTTTCGCACTTGTGTTAGTGTTGAAAAACCACTTTTTGCACTTGTGTTGGTGCAGGAAACCACTTTTGCACTTGTATTAGTGTGGAAAAAACACTTTTTGCACTTGTGATAGTGTTGAAAAACCACTTTTCGCACTTGTGTTGGTGCAGGAAACCACTTTTGCACTTGTATTAGTGTGGAAAAAACACTTTTTGCACTTGTTATAGTGTTGAAAAACCACTTTTCGCACTTGTGTTAGTGTTGAAAAACCAATTTTCGCACTTGTGTTAGTGTTGAAAAACCACTTTTCGCACTTGTGTTGGTGCAGGAAACCACTTTTGCACTTGTATTAGTGTGGAAAAAACACTTTTTGCACTTGTGATAGTGTTGAAAAACACTTTTCGCACTTGTGCTAGTGTTGAAAAACCACTTTTCGCACTTGTGTTAGTGTTGAAAAACCACTTTTTGCACTTGTGTTGGTGCAGGAAACCACTTTTGCACTTGTATTAGTGTTGAAAAAACACTTTTTGCACTTGAGATAGTGTTGAAAAACCACTTTTCGCACTTGTGTTAGTGTTGAAAAACAACTTTTCGCACTTGTGTTAGTTTTGAAAAACCACTTTTTGCACTTGTGTTGGTGCAGGAAACCACTTTTGCACGTGTATTAGTGTGGAAAAACCACTTTTCGCACTTGTGTTAGTGTTGAAAAACCACTTTTCGCACTTGTGTTAGTGTTGAAAAACAACTTTTCGCACTTGTGTTAGTTTTGAAAAACCACTTTTCGCACTTGTGTTGGTGCAGGAAACCACTTTTGCACGTGTATTAGTGTGGAAAAACCACTTTTTGCACTTGTGTTAGTGTTGAAAAACCACTTTTCGCACTTGTGTTAGTGTTGAAAAACCACTTTTCGCACTTGTGTTGGTGCAGGAAACCACTTTTGCACTTGTATTAGTGTGGCAAAAACACTTTTTGCACTTGTGGTAGTGTTGAAAAACCACTTTTCGCACTTGTGTTAGTGTTGAAAAACCACTTTTCGCACTTGTGTTAGTGTTGAAAAACCACTTTTCGCACTTGTGTTGGTGCAGGAAACCACTTTTGCACTTGTATTAGTGTGGAAAAAACACTTTTTGCACTTGTGGTAGTGTTGAAAAACCACTTTTCGCACTTGTGCTAGTGTTGAAAAACCACTTTTCGCACTTGTGTTAGTGTTAAAAAACCACTTTTTGCAATTGTGTTGGTGCAGGAAACCACTTTTGCACTTGTATTAGTGTGGAAAAAACACTTTTTGCACTTGAGATAGTGTTGAAAAACCACTTTTCGCACTTGTGTTAGTGTTGAAAAACAACTTTTCGCACTTGTGTTAGTTTTGAAAAACCACTTTTCGCACTTGTGTTGGTGCAGGAAACCACTTTTGCACGTGTATTAGTGTGGAAAACCACTTTTCGCACTTGTGTTAGTGTTGAAAAACCACTTTTCGCACTTGTGTTAGTGTTGAAAAACCACTTTTCGCACTTGTGTTGGTGCAGGAAACCACTTTTGCACTTGTATTAGTGTGGCAAAAACACTTTTTGCACTTGTGGTAGTGTTGAAAAACCACTTTTCGCACTTGTGTTAGTGTTGAAAAACCACTTTTCGCACTTGTGTTCGTGTTGAAAAACCACTTTTCGCACTTGTGTTGGTGAAGGAAACCACTTTTGCACTTGTATTAGTGTGGAAAAAACACTTTTTGCACTTGTGATAGTGTTGAAAAACCACTTTTCGCACTTGTGTTAGTGTTGAAAAACCACTTTTCGCACTTGTGTTAGTGTTGAAAAACCACTTTTCGCACTTGTGTTGGTGCAGGAAACCACTTTTGCACTTGTATTAGTGTGGAAAAAACACTTTTCGCACTTGTGTTAGTGTTGAAAAACCACTTTTCGCACTTGTGTTGGTGCAGGAAACCACTTTTGCACTTGTATTAGTGTGGAAAAAACACTTTTTGCACTTGTGATAGTGTTGAAAAACCACTTTTCGCACTTGTGTTAGTGTTGAAAAACCACTTTTCGCACTTGTGTTGGTGCAGGAAACCACTTTTGCACTTGTATTAGTGTGGAAAAAACACTTTTTGCACTTGTGATAGTGTTGAAAAACCACTTTTCGCACTTGTGTTAGTGTTGAAAAACCACTTTTCGCACTTGTGTTGGTGCAGGAAACCACTTTTGCACTTGTATTAGTGGGGAAAAAACACTTTTTGCACTTGTGATAGTGTTGAAAAACCAGTTTTCGCACTTGTGTTAGTGTTGAAAAACCACTTTTCGCACTTGTGTTGGTGCAGGAAACCACTTTTGCACTTGTTAGTGTGGAAAAACCACTTTTCGCACATGTGTTAGTGTTGAAAAACCACTTTTCGCACTTGTGTTAGTGTTGAAAAACCACTTTTTGCACTTGTGTTGGTGCAGGAAACCACTCTTGCACTTGTATTAGTGTGGTAAAAACACTTTTTGCACTTGAGATAGTGTTGAAAAACCACTTTTCGCACTTGTGTTAGTGTTGAAAAACCACTTTTTGCACTTGTGTTGGTGCAGGAAACCACTTTTGCATGTGTATTAGTGTGGAAAAACCACTTTTCGCACTTGTGTTAGTGTTGAAAAACCACTTTTTGCACTTGTGTTAGTGTTGAAAAACCACTTTTCGCACTTGTGTTGGTGCAGGAAACCACTTTTGCACTTGTATTAGTGTGGCAAAAACACTTTTTGCACTTGTGATAGTGTTGAAAAACCACTTTTCGCACTTGTGTTAGTGTTGAAAAACCACTTTTCGCACTTGTGTTAGTGTTGGAAAACCACTTTTCGCACTTGTGTTGGTGCAGGAAACCACTTTTGCACTTGTATTAGTGTGGAAAAAACACTTTTTGCACTTGTGATAGTGTTGAAAAACCACTTTTCGCACTCGTGTTAGTGTTGAAAAACCACTTTTCGCACTTGTGTTAGTGTTGAAAAACAACTTTTCGCACTTGTGTTAGTTTTGAAAAACCACTTTTCGCACTTGTGTTGGTGCAGGAAACCACTTTTGCACGTGTATTAGTGTGGAAAAACCACTTTTCGCACTTGTGTTAGTGTTGAAAAACCACTTTTCGCACTTGTGTTAGTGTTGAAAAACCACTTTTCGCACTTGTGTTGGTGCAGGAAACCACTTTTGCACTTGTATTAGTGTGGCAAAAACACTTTTTGCACTTGTGGTAGTGTTGAAAAACCACTTTTCGCACTTGTGTTAGTGTTGAAAAACCACTTTTCGCACTTGTGTTAGTGTTGAAAAACCACTTTTCGCACTTGTGTTGGTGAAGGAAACCACTTTTGCACTTGTATTAGTGTGGAAAAAACACTTTTTGCACTTGTGATAGTGTTGAAAAACCACTTTTCGCACTTGTGTTAGTGTTGAAAAACCACTTTTCGCACTTGTGTTAGTGTTGAAAAACCACTTTTCGCACTTGTGTTGGTGCAGGAAACCACTTTTGCACTTGTATTAGTGTGGAAAAAACACTTTTCGCACTTGTGTTAGTGTTGAAAAACCACTTTTCGCACTTGTGTTGGTGCAGGAAACCACTTTTGCACTTGTATTAGTGTGGAAAAAACACTTTTTGGCACTTGTGATAGTGTTGAAAAACCACTTTTCGCACTTGTGTTAGTGTTGAAAAACCACTTTTCGCACTTGTGTTGGTGCAGGAAACCACTTTTGCACTTGTATTAGTGTGGAAAAAACACTTTTTGCACTTGTGATAGTGTTGAAAAACCACTTTTCGCACTTGTGTTAGTGTTGAAAAACCACTTTTCGCACTTGTGTTGGTGCAGGAAACCACTTTTGCACTTGTATTAGTGGGGAAAAAACACTTTTTGCACTTGTGATAGTGTTGAAAAACCACTTTTCGCACTTGTGTTAGTGTTGAAAAACCACTTTTCGCACTTGTGTTGGTGCAGGAAACCACTTTTGCACTTGTTAGTGTGGAAAAACCACTTTTCGCACATGTGTTAGTGTTGAAAAACCACTTTTCGCACTTGTGTTAGTGTTGAAAAACCACTTTTTGCACTTGTGTTGGTGCAGGAAACCACTCTTGCACTTGTATTAGTGTGGAAAAACACTTTTTGCACTTGAGATAGTGTTGAAAAACCACTTTTCGCACTTGTGTTAGTGTTGAAAAACCACTTTTTGCACTTGTGTTGGTGCAGGAAACCACTTTTGCATGTGTATTAGAGTGGAAAAACCACTTTTCGCACTTGTGTTAGTGTTGAAAAACCACTTTTCGCACTTGTGTTAGTGTTGAAAAACCACTTTTCGCACTTGTGTTGGTGCAGGAAACCACTTTTGCACTTGTATTAGTGTGGTAAAAACACTTTTTGCACTTGTGATAGTGTTGAAAAACCACTTTTCGCACTTGTGTTAGTGTTGAAAAACCACTTTTCGCACTTGTGTTAGTGTTGGAAAACCACTTTTCGCACTTGTGTTGGTGCAGGAAACCACTTTTGCACTTGTATTAGTGTGGAAAAAACACTTTTTGCACTTGTGATAGTGTTGAAAAACCACTTTTCGCACTCGTGTTAGTGTTGAAAAACCACTTTTCGCACTTGTGTTAGTGTTGAAAAACCACTTTTCGCACTTGTGTTGGTGCAGGAAACCACTTTTGCACTTGTATTAGTGTGGAAAAAACACTTTTCGCACTTGTGTTAGTGTTGAAAAACCACTTTTCGCACATGTGTTAGTGTTGAAAAACCACTTTTCGCACTTGTGTTAGTGTTGAAAAACCACTTTTCGCACTTGTGTTGGTGCAGGAAACCACTTTTGCACTTGTATTAGTGTGGAAAAAACACTTTTTGCACTTGTGATTGTGTTGAAAAACCACTTTTCGCACTTGTGTTAGTGTTGAAAAACCACTTTTCGCACTTGTGTTGGTGCAGGAAACCACTTTTGCACTTGTATTAGTGTGGAAAAAACACTTTTTGCACTTGTGTTGGTGCAGGAAACCACTTTTGAACTTGTATTAGTGTGGAAAAACCACTTTTCGCACTTGTGTTAGTGTTGAAAAACCACTTTTCGCACTTGTGTTGGTGCAGGAAACCACTTTTGCACTTGTATTAGTGTGGAAAAAACACTTTTTGCACTTGTGATAGTGTTGAAAAACCACTTTTCGCACTTGTGTTAGTGTTGAAAAACCACTTTTCGCACTTGTGTTGGTGCAGGAAACCACTTTTGCACTTGTATTAGTGTGGAAAAAACACTTTTTGCACTTGTGATAGTGTTGAAAAACCACTTTTCGCACTTGTGTTAGTGTTGAAAAACCACTTTTCGCACTTGTGTTGGTGCAGGAAACCACTTTTGCACTTGTATTAGTGTGGAAAAACCACTTTTTGCACTTATGTTAGTGTTGAAAAACCACTTTTCGCACTTGTGTTAGTGTTGAAAAACCACTTTTCGCACTTGTGTTGGTGCAGGAAACCACTTTTGCACTTGTATTAGTGTGGAAAAACCACTTTTCGCACTTGTGTTAGTGTTGAAAAACCACTTTTCGCACTTGTGTTAGTGTTGAAAAACCACTTTTCGCACTTGTGTTGGTGCAGGAAACCACTTTTGCACTTGTATTAGTGTGGAAAAACCACTTTTCGCACTTGTGTTAGTGTTGAAAAACCACTTTTCGCACTTGTGTTAGTGTTGAAAAACCACTTTTCGCACTTATGTTGGTGCAGGAAACCACTTTTGCACTTGTATTAGTGTGGAAAAAACACTTTTTGCACTTGTGATAGTGTTGAAAAACCACTTTTCACACTTCTGTTAGTGTTGAAAAACCACTTTTCGCACTTGTGTTAGTGTTGAAAAACCACTTTTCGCACTTGTGTTTGGGCAGGAAACCACTTTTGCACTTGTATTAGTGTGGAAAAAAGAATTTTTGCACTTGTGATAGTGTTGAAAAGCCACTTTTCGCACTTGTGTTAGTGTTGAAAAACCACTTTTCGCACTTGTGTTGGTGCAGGAAACCACTTTTGCACTTGTATTAGTGTGGAAAAAACACTTTTTGCACTTGTGATAGTGTTGAAAAACCACTTTTCGCACTTGTGTTGGTGCATGAAACCACTTTTGCACTTGTATTAGAGTGGAAAAAGCACTTTTTGAACTTGTGATAGTGTTGAAAAACCACTTTTCGCACTTGTGTTAGTGTTGAAAAACCACTTTTCGCACTTGTGTTGGTGCAGGAAACCACTTTTGCACTTGTATTAGTATGGAAAAAACACTTTTTGCACTTGTGATAGTGTTGAAAAACCACTTTTCGCACTTGTGTTAGTGTTGAAAAACCACTTTTCGCACTTGTGATGGTGCAGGAAACCACGTTTGCACTTGTATTAGTGTGGAAAAAACACTTTTCGCACTTGTGTTAGTGTTGAAAAACCACTTTTCGCACTTGTGTTAGTGTTGAAAACCACATTTCGCACTTGTGTTGGTGCAGGAAACCACTTTTGCACTTGTATTAGTGTGGAAAAAACACTTTTTGCACTTGTGTTAGTGTTGAAAAACCACTTTTCGCACTTGTGTTGGTGCAGGACACCACTTTTGCACTTGTATTAGTGTGGAAAAACCACTTTTCGCACATGTGTTAGTGTTGAAAAACCACTTTTCGCACTTGTGTTAGGGTTGAAAAACCACTTTTCGCACTTGTGTTGGTGCAGGAAACCACTTTTGCACTTGTATTAGTGTGGAAAAAAGACTTTTTGCACTTGAGATAGTGTTGAAAAACCACTTTTTGCACTTGTGTTAGTGTTGAAAAACAACTTTTCGCACTTGTGTTAGTTTTGAAAAACCACTTTTCGCACTTGTGTTGGTGCAGGAAACCACTTTTGCACGTGTATTAGTGTGGAAAAACCACTTTTCGCACTTGTGTTAGTGTTGAAAAACCACTTTTCGCACTTGTGTTAGTGTTGAAAAACTACTTTTCGCATGTGTGTTGGTGCAGGAAACCACTTTTGCACTTGTGTTAGTGTGGAAAAAAGACTTTTTGCACTTGAGATAGTGTTGAAAAACCACTTTTTGCACTTGTGTTAGTGTTGAAAAACAACTTTTCGCACTTGTGTTAGTTTTGAAAAACCACTTTTCGCACTTGTGTTGGTGCAGGAAACCACTTTTGCACTTGTATTAGTGTGGCAAAAACACTTTTTGCACTTGTGATAGTGTTGAAAAACCACTTTTCGCACTTGTGTTAGTGTTGAAAAACCACTTTTCGCACTTGTGTTAGTGTTGAAAAACCACTTTTCGCACTTGTGTTGGTGCAGGAAACCACTTTTGCACTTGTATTAGTGTGGAAAAAACCCTTTTTGCACTTGTGATAGTGTGGAAAAAACACTTTTTGCACTTGTGATAGTGTTGAAAAACCACTTTTCGCACTTGTGTTAGTGTTGAAAAACCACTTTTCGCACTTGTGTTGGTGCAGGAAACCACTTTTGCACTTGTGTTAGTGTGGAAAAAACACTTTTTGCACTTGTTATAGTGTTGAAAAACCACTTTTCGCACTTGTGTTGGTGCAGGAAACCACTTTTGCACTTGTATTAGAGTGGAAAAAACACTTTTTGAACTTGTGATACTGTTGAAAAACAACTTTTCGCACTTGTGTTAGTGTTGAAAAACCACTTTTCGCACTTGTGTTAGTGTTGAAAAACCACTTTTCGCACTTGTGTTGGTGCAGGAAACCACTTTTGCACTTGTATTAGTGTGGAAAAAACACTTTTTGCACTTGTGATAGTGTTGAAAAACCACTTTTCGCACTTGTGTTCGTGTTGAAAAACCACTTTTCGCACTTGTGTTCGTGTTGAAAAACCACTTTTCGCACTTGTGATGGTGCAGGAAACCACTTTTGCACTTGTATTAGTGTGGAAAAAACACTTTTCGCACTTGTGTTAGTGTTGAAAAACCACTTTTCGCACTTGTGTTAGTGTTGAAAACCACATTTCGCACTTGTGTTGGTGCAGGAAACCAGTTTTGCACTTGTATTAGTGTGGAAAAAACACTTTTTGCACTTCTAATAGTGTTGAAAAACCACTTTTCGCACTTGTGTTAGTGTTGAAAAACCACTTTTCGCACTTGTGTTGGTGCAGGAAACCACTTTTGCACTTGTATTAGTGTGGAAAAACCACTTTTCGCACATGTGTTAGTGTTGAAAAACCACTTTTTGCACTTGTGTTAGTGTTGAAAAACCACTTTTCGCACTTGTGTTGGTGCAGGAAACCACTTTTGCACTTGTATTAGTGTGGCAAAAACACTTTTTGCAATTGTGGTAGTGTTGAAAAACCACTTTTCGCACTTGTGTTAGTGTTGAAAAACCACTTTTCGCACTTGTGTTGGTGCAGGAAACCACTTTTGCACTTGTATTAGTGTGGAAAAAACACTTTTTGCACTTGTGATAGTGTTGAAAAACCACTTTTCGCACTTGTGTTAGTGTTGAAAAACCACTTTTCGCACTTGTGTTGGTGCAGGAAACCACTTTTGCACATGTATTAGTGTGGAAAAACCACTTTTTGCACTTGTGTTAGTGTTGAAAAACCACTTTTCGCACTTGTGTTAGTGTTGAAAAACCACTTTTCGCACTTGTGTTGGTGCAGGAAACCACTTTTGCACTTGTATTAGTGTGGCAAAAACACTTTTTGCACTTGTGGTAGTGTTGAAAAACCACTTTTCGCACTTGTGTTAGTGTTGAAAAACCACTTTTCGCACTCGTGTTGGTGCAGGAAACCACTTTTGCACTTGTATTAGTGTGGAAAAAACACTTTTTGCACTTGTGATAGTGTTGAAAAACCACTTTTCGCACTTGTGTTAGTGTTGAAAAACCACTTTTCGCACTTGTGTTAGTGTTGAAAAACCACTTTTCGCACTTGTGTTGGTGCAGGAAACCACTTTTGCACTTGTATTAGTGTGGAAAAAACACTTTTCGCACTTGTGTTAGTGTTGAAAAACCACTTTTCGCACTTGCGTTAGTGTTGAAAAACCACTTTTCGCACTTGTGTTAGTGTTGAAAAACCACTTTTCGCAATTGTGTTGGTGCAGGAAACCACTTTTGCACTTGTATTAGTGTGGAAAAAACACTTTTTGCACTTGTGATAGTGTTGAAAAACCACTTTTCACACTTGTGTTAGTGTTGAAAAACCACTTTTCGCACTTGTGTTGGTGCAGGAAACCACTTTTGCACTTGTATTAGTGTGGAAAAAACACTTTTCGCACTTGTGTTAGTGTTGAAAAACCACTTTTCGCACTTGTGTTAGTGTTGAAAACCACATTTCGCACTTGTGTTGGTGCAGGAAACCAGTTTTGCACTTGTATTAGTGTGGAAAAAACACTTTTTGCACTTCTAATAGTGTTGAAAAACCACTTTTCGCACTTGTGTTAGTGTTGAAAAACCACTTTTCGCACTTGTGTTGGTGCAGGAAACCACTTTTGCACTTGTATTAGTGTGGAAAAACCACTTTTCGCACATGTGTTAGTGTTGAAAAACCACTTTTTGCACTTGTGTTAGTGTTGAAAAACCACTTTTCGCACTTGTGTTGGTGCAGGAAACCACTTTTGCACTTGTATTAGTGTGGAAAAACACTTTTTGCACTTGAGATAGTGTTGAAAAACCACTTTTCGCACTTGTGTTAGTGTTGAAAAACAACTTTTCGCACTTGTGTTAGTTTTGAAAAACCACTTTTCGCACTTGTGTTGATGCAGGAAACCACTTTTGCACGTGTATTAGTGTGGAAAAACCACTTTTTGCACTTGTGTTAGTGTTGAAAAACCACTTTTCGCACTTGTGTTAGTGTTGAAAAACCACTTTTCGCACTTGTGTTGGTGCAGGAAACCACTTTTGCACTTGTATTAGTGTGGCAAAAACACTTTTTGCACTTGTGGTAGTGTTGAAAAACCACTTTTCGCACTTGTGTTAGTGTTGAAAAACCACTTTTCGCACTTGTGTTAGTGTTGAAAAACCACTTTTCGCACTTGTGTTGGTGCAGGAAACCACTTTTGCACTTGTATTAGTGTGGAAAAAACACTTTTTGCACTTGTGATAGTGTTGAAAAACCACTTTTCGCACTTGTGTTAGTGTTGAAAAACCACTTTTCGCACTTGTGTTAGTGTTGAAAAACCACTTTTCGCACTTGTGTTGGTGCAGGAAACCACTTTTGCACTTGTATTAGTGTGGAAAAAACACTTTTCGCACTTGTGTTAGTGTTGAAAAACCACTTTTCGCACTTGCGTTAGTGTTGAAAAACCACTTTTCGCACTTGTGTTAGTGTTGAAAAACCACTTTTCGCAATTGTGTTGGTGCAGGAAACCACTTTTGCACTTGTATTAGTGTGGAAAAAACACTTTTTGCACTTGTGATAGTGTTGAAAAACCACTTTTCACACTTGTGTTAGTGTTGAAAAACCACTTTTCGCACTTGTGTTGGTGCAGGAAACCACTTTTGCACTTGTATTAGTGTGGAAAAAACACTTTTCGCACTTGTGTTAGTGTTGAAAAACCACTTTTCGCACTTGTGTTAGTGTTGAAAACCACATTTCGCACTTGTGTTGGTGCAGGAAACCAGTTTTGCACTTGTATTAGTGTGGAAAAAACACTTTTTGCACTTCTAATAGTGTTGAAAAACCACTTTTCGCACTTGTGTTAGTGTTGAAAAACCACTTTTCGCACTTGTGTTGGTGCAGGAAACCACTTTTGCACTTGTATTAGTGTGGAAAAACCACTTTTCGCACATGTGTTAGTGTTGAAAAACCACTTTTTGCACTTGTGTTAGTGTTGAAAAACCACTTTTCGCACTTGTGTTGGTGCAGGAAACCACTTTTGCACTTGTATTAGTGTGGAAAAACACTTTTTGCACTTGAGATAGTGTTGAAAAACCACTTTTCGCACTTGTGTTAGTGTTGAAAAACAACTTTTCGCACTTGTGTTAGTTTTGAAAAACCACTTTTCGCACTTGTGTTGATGCAGGAAACCACTTTTGCACGTGTATTAGTGTGGAAAAACCACTTTTTGCACTTGTGTTAGTGTTGAAAAACCACTTTTCGCACTTGTGTTAGTGTTGAAAAACCACTTTTCGCACTTGTGTTGGTGCAGGAAACCACTTTTGCACTTGTATTAGTGTGGCAAAAACACTTTTTGCACTTGTGGTAGTGTTGAAAAACCACTTTTCGCACTTGTGTTAGTGTTGAAAAACCACTTTTCGCACTTGTGTTAGTGTTGAAAAACCACTTTTCGCACTTGTGTTGGTGCAGGAAACCACTTTTGCACTTGTATTAGTGTGGAAAAAACACTTTTTGCACTTGTGATAGTGTTGAAAAACCACTTTTCGCACTTGTGTTAGTGTTGAAAAACCACTTTTCGCACTTGTGTTAGTGTTGAAAAACCACTTTTCGCACTTGTGTTGGTGCAGGAAACCACTTTTGCACTTGTATTAGTGTGGAAAAAACACTTTTCGCACTTGTGTTAGTGTTGAAAAACCACTTTTCGCACTTGCGTTAGTGTTGAAAAACCACTTTTCGCACTTGTGTTAGTGTTGAAAAACCACTTTTCGCAATTGTGTTGGTGCAGGAAACCACATTTGCACTTGTATTAGTGTGGAAAAAACACTTTTTGCACTTGTGATAGTGTTGAAAAACCACTTTTCGCACTTGTGTTAGTGTTGAAAAACCACTTTTCGCACTTGTGTTGGTGCAGGAAACCACTTTTGCACTTGTATTAGTGTGGAAAAAACACTTTTTGCACTTGTGATAGTGTTGAAAAACCACTTTTCGCACTTGTGTTAGTGTTGAAAAAACACTTTTCGCACTTGTGTTGGTGCAGGAAACCACTTTTGCACGTGTATTAGTGTGGAAAAACCACTTTTTGCACTTGTGTTAGTGTTGAAAAACCACTTTTCGCACTTGTGTTAGTGTTGAAAAACCACTTTTCGCACTTGTGTTGGTGCAGGAAACCACTTTTGCACTTGTATTAGTGTGGCAAAAACACTTTTTGCACTTGTGGTAGTGTTGAAAAACCACTTTTCGCACTTGTGTTAGTGTTGAAAAACCACTTTTCGCACTTGTGTTGGTGCAGGAAACCACTTTTGCACTTGTATTAGTGTGGAAAAAACACTTTTTGCACTTGTGATAGTGTTGAAAAACCACTTTTCGCACTTGTGTTAGTGTTGAAAAACCACTTTTCGCACTTGTGTTAGTGTTGAAAAACCACTTTTCGCACTTGTGTTGGTGCAGGAAACCACTTTTGCACTTGTATTAGTGTGGAAAAAACACTTTTCGCACTTGTGTTAGTGTTGAAAAACCACTTTTCGCACTTGCGTTAGTGTTGAAAAACCACTTTTCGCACTTGTGTTAGTGTTGAAAAACCACTTTTCGCAATTGTGTTGGTGCAGGAAACCACTTTTGCACTTGTATTAGTGTGGAAAAAACACTTTTTGCACTTGTGATAGTGTTGAAAAACCACTTTTCACACTTGTGTTAGTGTTGAAAAACCACTTTTCGCACTTGTGTTGGTGCAGGAAACCACTTTTGCACTTGTATTAGTGTGGAAAAAACACTTTTTGCACTTGTGATAGTGTTGAAAAACCACTTTTCGCACTTGTGTTAGTGTTGAAAAACCACTTTTCGCACTTGTGTTGGTGCAGGAAACCACTTTTGCCCTTGTATTAGTGTGGAAAAACCACTTTTCGCACTTGTGTTAGTTTTGAAAACCCACTTTTCGCACTTGTGTTAGTGTTGAAAAACCACTTTTCGCACTTGTGTTGGTGCAGGAAACCACTTTTGCACTTGTATTAGTGTGGAAAAAACACTTTTTGCACTTGTGATAGTGTTGAAATACCACTTTTCACACTTGTGTTAGTGTTGAAAAACCACTTTTCGCACTAGTGTTATTGTTGAAAAACCACTTTTCGCACTTGTGTTGGTGCAGGAAACCACTTTTGCACTTGTATTAGTGTGGAAAAAACACTTTTTGCACTTGTGATAGTGTTGAAAAACCACTTTTCGCACTTGTGTTAGTGTTGAAAAACCACTTTTCGCACTTGTGTTAGTGTTGAAAAACCACTTTTGGCACTTGTGTTAGTGTTGAAAAACCACTTTTCGCACTTGTGTTGGTGCAGGAAACCACTTTTGCACTTGTATTAGTGTGGAAGAACCACTTTTCGCACTTGTGTTATTGTTGAAAAACCACTTTTCGCACTTGTGTTAGTGTTGAAAAACCACTTTTCGCTCTTGTGTTGGTGCAGGAAACCACTTTTGCACTTGTATTAGTGTGGAAAAAACACTTTTTGCACTTGTGATAGTGTTGAAAAACCACTTTTCGCACTTGTGTTAGTGTTGAAAAACCACTTTTCGCACTTGTGTTAGTGTTGAAAAACCACTTTTCGCACTTGTGTTGGTGCAGGAAACCACTTTTGCACTTGTATTAGTGTGGAAAAAACACTTTTTGCACTTGTGATAGTGTTGAAAAACCACTTTTCACACTTGTGTTAGTGTTGAAAAACCACTTTTCGCACTTGTGTAAGTGTTGAAAAACCACTTTTCGCACTTGTGTTGGTGCAGGAAACCACTTTTGCACTTGTATTAGTGTGGAAAAAACACTTTTTGCACTTGTGATAGTGTTGAAAAACCACTTTTCGCACTTGTGTTAGTGTTCAAAAACCACTTTTCGCACTTGTGTTAGTGTTGAAAAACCACTTTTGGCACTTGTGTTAGTGTTGAAAAACCACTTTTCGCACTTGTGTTGGTGCAGGAAACCACTTTTGCACTTGTATTAGTGTGGAAGAACCACTTTTCGCACTTGTGTTATTGTTGAAAAACCACTTTTCGCACTTGTGTTAGTGTTGAAAAACCACTTTTCGCTCTTGTGTTGGTGCAGGAAACCACTTTTGCACTTGTATTAGTGTGGAAAAAACACTTTTTGCACTTGTGATAGTGTTGAAAAACCACTTTTCGCACTTGTGTTAGTGTTGAAAAACCACTTTTCGCACTTGTGTTAGTGTTGAAAAACCACTTTTCGCACTTGTGTTGGTGCAGGAAACCACTTTTGCACTTGTATTAGTGTGGAAAAAACACTTTTTGCACTTGTGATAGTGTTGAAAAACCACTTTTCGCACTTGTGTTAGTGTTGAAAAACCACTTTTCGCACTTGTGATGGTGCAGGAAACCACTTTTGCACTTGTATTAGTGTGGAAAAAACACTTTTCGCACTTGTGTTAGTGTTGAAAAACCACTTTTCGCACTTGTGTTAGTGTTGAAAACCACATTTCGCACTTGTGTTGGTGCAGGAAACCAGTTTTGCACTTGTATTAGTGTGGAAAAAACACTTTTTGCACTTGTGATAGTGTTGAAAAACCACTTTTCACACTTGTGTTAGTGTTGAAAAACCACTTTTCGCACTTGTGTTGGTGCAGGAAACCACTTTTGCACTTGTATTAGTGTGGAAAAAACACTTTTCGCACTTGTGTTAGTGTTGAAAAACCACTTTTCGCACTTGTGTTAGTGTTGAAAACCACATTTCGCACCTGTGTTGGTGCAGGAAACCAGTTTTGCACTTGTATTAGTGTGGAAAAAACACTTTTTGCACTTCTAATAGTGTTGAAAAACCACTTTTCGCACTTGTGTTAGTGTTGAAAAACCACTTTTCGCACTTGTGTTGGTGCAGGAAACCACTTTTGCACTTGTATTAGTGTGGAAAAACCACTTTTCGCACATGTGTTAGTGTTGAAAAACCACTTTTTGCACTTGTGTTAGTGTTGAAAAACCACTTTTCGCACTTGTGTTGGTGCAGGAAACCACTTTTGCACTTGTATTAGTGTGGAAAAACACTTTTTGCACTTGAGATAGTGTTGAAAAACCACTTTTCGCACTTGTGTTAGTGTTGAAAAACAACTTTTCGCACTTGTGTTAGTTTTGAAAAACCACTTTTCGCACTTGTGTTGATGCAGGAAACCACTTTTGCACGTGTATTAGTGTGGAAAAACCACTTTTTGCACTTGTGTTAGTGTTGAAAAACCACTTTTCGCACTTGTGTTAGTGTTGAAAAACCACTTTTCGCACTTGTGTTGGTGCAGGAAACCACTTTTGCACTTGTATTAGTGTGGCAAAAACACTTTTTGCACTTGTGGTAGTGTTGAAAAACCACTTTTCGCACTTGTGTTAGTGTTGAAAAACCACTTTTCGCACTTGTGTTAGTGTTGAAAAACCACTTTTCGCACTTGTGTTGGTGCAGGAAACCACTTTTGCACTTGTATTAGTGTGGAAAAAACACTTTTTGCACTTGTGATAGTGTTGAAAAACCACTTTTCGCACTTGTGTTAGTGTTGAAAAACCACTTTTCGCACTTGTGTTAGTGTTGAAAAACCACTTTTCGCACTTGTGTTGGTGCAGGAAACCACTTTTGCACTTGTATTAGTGTGGAAAAAACACTTTTCGCACTTGTGTTAGTGTTGAAAAACCACTTTTCGCACTTGCGTTAGTGTTGAAAAACCACTTTTCGCACTTGTGTTAGTGTTGAAAAACCACTTTTCGCAATTGTGTTGGTGCAGGAAACCACATTTGCACTTGTATTAGTGTGGAAAAAACACTTTTTGCACTTGTGATAGTGTTGAAAAACCACTTTTCGCACTTGTGTTAGTGTTGAAAAACCACTTTTCGCACTTGTGTTGGTGCAGGAAACCACTTTTGCACTTGTATTAGTGTGGAAAAAACACTTTTTGCACTTGTGATAGTGTTGAAAAACCACTTTTCGCACTTGTGTTAGTGTTGAAAAACCACTTTTCGCACTTGTGTTGGTGCAGGAAACCACTTTTGCACGTGTATTAGTGTGGAAAAACCACTTTTTGCACTTGTGTTAGTGTTGAAAAACCACTTTTCGCACTTGTGTTAGTGTTGAAAAACCACTTTTCGCACTTGTGTTGGTGCAGGAAACCACTTTTGCACTTGTATTAGTGTGGCAAAAACACTTTTTGCACTTGTGGTAGTGTTGAAAAACCACTTTTCGCACTTGTGTTAGTGTTGAAAAACCACTTTTCGCACTTGTGTTGGTGCAGGAAACCACTTTTGCACTTGTATTAGTGTGGAAAAAACACTTTTTGCACTTGTGATAGTGTTGAAAAACCACTTTTCGCACTTGTGTTAGTGTTGAAAAACCACTTTTCGCACTTGTGTTAGTGTTGAAAAACCACTTTTCGCACTTGTGTTGGTGCAGGAAACCACTTTTGCACTTGTATTAGTGTGGAAAAAACACTTTTCGCACTTGTGTTAGTGTTGAAAAACCACTTTTCGCACTTGCGTTAGTGTTGAAAAACCACTTTTCGCACTTGTGTTAGTGTTGAAAAACCACTTTTCGCAATTGTGTTGGTGCAGGAAACCACTTTTGCACTTGTATTAGTGTGGAAAAAACACTTTTTGCACTTGTGATAGTGTTGAAAATCCACTTTTCACACTTGTGTTAGTGTTGAAAAACCACTTTTCGCACTTGTGTTGGTGCAGGAAACCACTTTTGCACTTGTATTAGTGTGGAAAAAACACTTTTTGCACTTGTGATAGTGTTGAAAAACCACTTTTCGCACTTGTGTTAGTGTTGAAAAACCACTTTTCGCACTTGTGTCGGTGCAGGAAACCACTTTTGCCCTTGTATTAGTGTGGAAAAACCACTTTTCGCACTTGTGTTAGTTTTGAAAAACCACTTTTCGCACTTGTGTTAGTGTTGAAAAACCACTTTTCGCACTTGTGTTGGTGCAGGAAACCACTTTTGCACTTGTAATAGTGTGGAAAAAACACTTTTTGCACTTGTGATAGTGTTGAAATACCACTTTTCACACTTGTGTTAGTGTTGAAAAACCACTTTTCGCACTAGTGTTATTGTTGAAAAACCACTTTTCGCACTTGTGTTGGTGCAGGAAACCACTTTTGCACTTGTATTAGTGTGGAAAAAACACTTTTTGCACTTGTGATAGTGTTGAAAAACCACTTTTCGCACTTGTGTTAGTGTTGAAAAACCACTTTTCGCACTTGTGTTAGTGTTGAAAAACCACTTTTGGCACTTGTGTTAGTGTTGAAAAACCACTTTTCGCACTTGTGTTGGTGCAGGAAACCACTTTTGCACTTGTATTAGTGTGGAAGAACCACTTTTCGCACTTGTGTTATTGTTGAAAAACCACTTTTCGCACTTGTGTTAGTGTTGAAAAACCACTTTTCGCTCTTGTGTTGGTGCAGGAAACCACTTTTGCACTTGTATTAGTGTGGAAAAAACACTTTTTGCACTTGTGATAGTGTTGAAAAACCACTTTTCGCACTTGTGTTAGTGTTGAAAAACCACTTTTCGCACTTGTGTTAGTGTTGAAAAACCACTTTTCGCACTTGTGTTGGTGCAGGAAACCACTTTTGCACTTGTATTAGTGTGGAAAAAACACTTTTTGCACTTGTGATAGTGTTGAAAAACCACTTTTCACACTTGTGTTAGTGTTGAAAAACCACTTTTCGCACTTGTGTAAGTGTTGAAAAACCACTTTTCGCACTTGTGTTGGTGCAGGAAACCACTTTTGCACTTGTATTAGTGTGGAAAAAACACTTTTTGCACTTGTGATAGTGTTGAAAAACCACTTTTCGCACTTGTGTTAGTGTTCAAAAACCACTTTTCGCACTTGTGTTAGTGTTGAAAAACCACTTTTGGCACTTGTGTTAGTGTTGAAAAACCACTTTTCGCACTTGTGTTGGTGCAGGAAACCACTTTTGCACTTGTATTAGTGTGGAAGAACCACTTTTCGCACTTGTGTTATTGTTGAAAAACCACTTTTCGCACTTGTGTTAGTGTTGAAAAACCACTTTTCGCTCTTGTGTTGGTGCAGGAAACCACTTTTACACTTGTATTAGTGTGGAAAAAACACTTTTTGCACTTGTGATAGTGTTGAAAAACCACTTTTCGCACTTGTGTTAGTGTTGAAAAACCACTTTTCGCACTTGTGTTAGTGTTGAAAAACCACTTTTCGCACTTGTGTTGGTGCAGGAAACCACTTTTGCACTTGTATTAGTGTGGAAAAAACACTTTTTGCACTTGTGATAGTGTTGAAAAACCACTTTTCGCACTTGTGTTAGTGTTGAAAAACCACTTTTCGCACTTGTGATGGTGCAGGAAACCACTTTTGCACTTGTATTAGTGTGGAAAAAACACTTTTCGCACTTGTGTTAGTGTTGAAAAACCACTTTTCGCACTTGTGTTAGTGTTGAAAACCACATTTCGCACTTGTGTTGGTGCAGGAAACCAGTTTTGCACTTGTATTAGTGTGGAAAAAACACTTTTTGCACTTCTAATAGTGTTGAAAAACCACTTTTCGCACTTGTGTTAGTGTTGAAAAACCACTTTTCGCACTTGTGTTGGTGCAGGAAACCACTTTTGCACTTGTATTAGTGTGGAAAAACCACTTTTCGCACATGTGTTAGTGTTGAAAAATCACTTTTTGCACTTGTGTTAGTGTTGAAAAACCACTTTTCGCACTTGTGTTGGTGCAGGAAACCACTTTTGCACTTGTATTAGTGTGGAAAAAACACTTTTTGCACTTGAGATAGTGTTGAAAAACCACTTTTCGCACTTGTGTTAGTGTTGAAAAACAACTTTTCGCACTTGTGTTAGTTTTGAAAAACCACTTTTCGCACTTGTGTTGGTGCAGGAAACCACTTTTGCACGTGTATTAGTGTGGAAAAACCACTTTTTGCACTTGTGTTAGTGTTGAAAAAACACTTTTCGCACTTGTGTTAGTGTTGAAAAACCACTTTTCGCACTTGTGTTGGTGCAGGAAACCACTTTTGCACTTGTATTAGTGTGGCAAAAACACTTTTTGCACTTGTGGTAGTGTTGAAAAACCACTTTTCGCACTTGTGTTAGTGTTGAAAAACCACTTTTCGCACTTGTGTTAGTGTTGAAAAACCACTTTTCGCACTTGTGTTGGTGCAGGAAACCACTTTTGCACTTGTATTAGTGTGGAAAAAACACTTTTTGCACTTGTGATAGTGTTGAAAAACCACTTTTCGCACTTGTGTTAGTGTTGAAAAAACACTTTCCGCACTTGTGTTAGTGTTGAAAACCCACTTTTCGCACTTGTGTTGGTGCAGGAAACCACTTTTGCACTTGTATTAGTGTGGAAAAAACACTATTCGCACTTGTGTTAGTGTTGAAAAACCACTTTTCGCACTTGCGTTAGTGTTGAAAAACCACTTTTCGCACTTGTGTTAGTGTTGAAAAACCACTTTTCGCAATTGTGTTGGTGCAGGAAACCACATTTGCACTTGTATTAGTGTGGAAAAAACACTTTTTGCACTTGTGATAGTGTTGAAAAACCACTTTTCGCACTTGTGTTAGTGTTGAAAAACCACTTTTCGCACTTGTGTTGGTGCAGGAAACCACTTTTGCACTTGTATTAGTGTGGAAAAAACACTTTTTGCACTTGTGATAGTGTTGAAAAACCACTTTTCGCACTTGTGTTAGTGTTGAAAAAACACTTTTCGCACTTGTGTTGGTGCAGGAAACCACTTTTGCACGTGTATTAGTGTGGAAAAACCACTTTTTGCACTTGTGTTAGTGTTGAAAAACCACTTTTCGCACTTGTGTTAGTGTTGAAAAACCACTTTTCGCACTTGTGTTGGTGCAGGAAACCACTTTTGCACTTGTATTAGTGTGGCAAAAACACTTTTTGCACTTGTGGTAGTGTTGAAAAACCACTTTTCGCACTTGTGTTAGTGTTGAAAAACCACTTTTCGCACTTGTGTTGGTGCAGGAAACCACTTTTGCACTTGTATTAGTGTGGAAAAAACACTTTTTGCACTTGTGATAGTGTTGAAAAACCACTTTTCGCACTTGTGTTAGTGTTGAAAAACCACTTTTCGCACTTGTGTTAGTGTTGAAAAACCACTTTTCGCACTTGTGTTGGTGCAGGAAACCACTTTTGCACTTGTATTAGTGTGGAAAAAACACTTTTCGCACTTGTGTTAGTGTTGAAAAACCACTTTTCGCACTTGCGTTAGTGTTGAAAAACCACTTTTCGCACTTGTGTTAGTGTTGAAAAACCACTTTTCGCAATTGTGTTGGTGCAGGAAACCACTTTTGCACTTGTATTAGTGTGGAAAAAACACTTTTTGCACTTGTGATAGTGTTGAAAAACCACTTTTCGCACTTGTGTTAGTGTTGAAAAACCACTTTTCGCACTTGTGTTGGTGCAGGAAACCACTTTTGCACTTGTATTAGTGTGGAAAAAACACTTTTTGCACTTGTGATAGTGTTGAAAAACCACTTTTCGCACATGTGTTAGTGTTGAAAAACCACTTTTCGCACTTGTGTTTGTGCAGGAAACCACTTTTGCCCTTGTATTAGTGTGGAAAAACCACTTTTCGCACTTGTGTTAGTTTTGAAAAACCACTTTTCGCACTTGTGTTAGTGTTGAAAAACCACTTTTCGCACTTGTGTTGGTGCAGGAAACCACTTTTGCACTTGTATTAGTGTTGAAAAACCACTTTTCGCACTTGTGTTCGTGTTGAAAAACCACTTTTCGCACTTGTGTTAGTGTTGAAAAACCACTTTTCGCACTTGTGTTAGTGTTGAAAAACCACTTTTCGCACTTGTGTTGGTGCAGAAAACCACTTTTGCACTTGTATTAGTGTGGAAAAAACACTTTTCGCACTTGTGTTAGTGTTGAAAAACCACTTTTCGCACTTGCGTTAGTGTTGAAAAACCACTTTTCGCACTTGTGTTAGTGTTGAAAAACCACTTTTCGCAATTGTGTTGGTGCAGGAAACCACATTTGCACTTGTATTAGTGTGGAAAAAACACTTTTTGCACTTGTGATAGTGTTGAAAAACCACTTTTCGCACTTGTGTTAGTGTTGAAAAACCACTTTTCGCACTTGTGTTGGTGCAGGAAACCACTTTTGCACTTGTATTAGTGTGGAAAAAACACTTTTCACACTTGTGTTAGTGTTGAAAAACCACTTTTCGCACTTGTGTTAGTGTTGAAAAACCAATTTTTGCAATTGTGTTGGTGCAGGAAACCACTTTTGCACTTGTATTAGTGTGGAAAAAACACTTTTTGCACTTGAGATAGTGTTGAAAAACCACTTTTCGCACTTGTGTTAGTGTTGAAAAACAACTTTTCGCACTTGTGTTAGTTTTGAAAAACCACTTTTCGCACTTGTGTTGGTGCAGGAAACCACTTTTGCACGTGTATTAGTGTGGAAAAACCACTTTTCGCACTTGTGTTAGTGTTGAAAAACCACTTTTCGCACTTGTGTTAGTGTTGAAAAACCACTTTTCGCACTTGTGTTGGTGCAGGAAACCACTTTTGCACTTGTATTAGTGTGGCAAAAACACTTTTTGCACTTGTGGTAGTGTTGAAAAACCACTTTTCGCACTTGTGTTAGTGTTGAAAAACCACTTTTCGCACTTGTGTTAGTGTTGAAAAACCACTTTTCGCACTTGTGTTGGTGAAGGAAACCACTTTTGCACTTGTATTAGTGTGGAAAAAACACTTTTTGCACTTGTGATAGTGTTGAAAAACCACTTTTCGCACTTGTGTTAGTGTTGAAAAACCACTTTTCGCACTTGTGTTAGTGTTGAAAAACCACTTTTCGCACTTGTGTTGGTGCAGGAAACCACTTTTGCACTTGTATTAGTGTGGAAAAAACACTTTTCGCACTTGTGTTAGTGTTGAAAAACCACTTTTCGCACTTGTGTTGGTGCAGGAAACCACTTTTGCACTTGTATTAGTGTGGAAAAAACACTTTTTGCACTTGTGATAGTGTTGAAAAACCACTTTTCGCACTTGTGTTAGTGTTGAAAAACCACTTTTCGCACTTGTGTTGGTGCAGGAAACCACTTTTGCACTTGTATTAGTGTGGAAAAAACACTTTTTGCACTTGTGATAGTGTTGAAAAACCACTTTTCGCACTTGTGTTAGTGTTGAAAAACCACTTTTCGCACTTGTGTTGGTGCAGGAAACCACTTTTGCACTTGTATTAGTGGGGAAAAAACACTTTTTGCACTTGTGATAGTGTTGAAAAACCAGTTTTCGCACTTGTGTTAGTGTTGAAAAACCACTTTTCGCACTTGTGTTGGTGCAGGAAACCACTTTTGCACTTGTTAGTGTGGAAAAACCACTTTTCGCACATGTGTTAGTGTTGAAAAACCACTTTTCGCACTTGTGTTAGTGTTGAAAAACCACTTTTTGCACTTGTGTTGGTGCAGGAAACCACTCTTGCACTTGTATTAGTGTGGTAAAAACACTTTTTGCACTTGAGATAGTGTTGAAAAACCACTTTTCGCACTTGTGTTAGTGTTGAAAAACCACTTTTTGCACTTGTGTTGGTGCAGGAAACCACTTTTGCATGTGTATTAGTGTGGAAAAACCACTTTTCGCACTTGTGTTAGTGTTGAAAAACCACTTTTTGCACTTGTGTTAGTGTTGAAAAACCACTTTTCGCACTTGTGTTGGTGCAGGAAACCACTTTTGCACTTGTATTAGTGTGGCAAAAACACTTTTTGCACTTGTGATAGTGTTGAAAAACCACTTTTCGCACTTGTGTTAGTGTTGAAAAACCACTTTTCGCACTTGTGTTAGTGTTGGAAAACCACTTTTCGCACTTGTGTTGGTGCAGGAAACCACTTTTGCACTTGTATTAGTGTGGAAAAAACACTTTTTGCACTTGTGATAGTGTTGAAAAACCACTTTTCGCACTCGTGTTAGTGTTGAAAAACCACTTTTCGCACTTGTGTTAGTGTTGAAAAACAACTTTTCGCACTTGTGTTAGTTTTGAAAAACCACTTTTCGCACTTGTGTTGGTGCAGGAAACCACTTTTGCACGTGTATTAGTGTGGAAAACCACTTTTCGCACTTGTGTTAGTGTTGAAAAACCACTTTTCGCACTTGTGTTAGTGTTGAAAAACCACTTTTCGCACTTGTGTTGGTGCAGGAAACCACTTTTGCACTTGTATTAGTGTGGCAAAAACACTTTTTGCACTTGTGGTAGTGTTGAAAAACCACTTTTCGCACTTGTGTTAGTGTTGAAAAACCACTTTTCGCACTTGTGTTAGTGTTGAAAAACCACTTTTCGCACTTGTGTTGGTGAAGGAAACCACTTTTGCACTTGTATTAGTGTGGAAAAAACACTTTTTGCACTTGTGATAGTGTTGAAAAACCACTTTTCGCACTTGTGTTAGTGTTGAAAAACCACTTTTCGCACTTGTGTTAGTGTTGAAAAACCACTTTTCGCACTTGTGTTGGTGCAGGAAACCACTTTTGCACTTGTATTAGTGTGGAAAAAACACTTTTCGCACTTGTGTTAGTGTTGAAAAACCACTTTTCGCACTTGTGTTGGTGCAGGAAACCACTTTTGCACTTGTATTAGTGTGGAAAAAACACTTTTTGGCACTTTTGATAGTGTTGAAAAACCACTTTTCGCACTTGTGTTAGTGTTGAAAAACCACTTTTCGCACTTGTGTTGGTGCAGGAAACCACTTTTGCACTTGTATTAGTGTGGAAAAAACACTTTTTGCACTTGTGATAGTGTTGAAAAACCACTTTTCGCACTTGTGTTAGTGTTGAAAAACCACTTTTCGCACTTGTGTTGGTGCAGGAAACCACTTTTGCACTTGTATTAGTGGGGAAAAAACACTTTTTGCACTTGTGATAGTGTTGAAAAACCACTTTTCGCACTTGTGTTAGTGTTGAAAAACCACTTTTCGCACTTGTGTTGGTGCAGGAAACCACTTTTGCACTTGTTAGTGTGGAAAAACCACTTTTCGCACATGTGTTAGTGTTGAAAAACCACTTTTCGCACTTGTGTTAGTGTTGAAAAACCACTTTTTGCACTTGTGTTGGTGCAGGAAACCACTTTTGCATGTGTATTAGAGTGGAAAAACCACTTTTCGCACTTGTGTTAGTGTTGAAAAACCACTTTTCGCACTTGTGTTAGTGTTGAAAAACCACTTTTCGCACTTGTGTTGGTGCAGGAAACCACTTTTGCACTTGTTTTAGTGTGGTAAAAACACTTTTTGCACTTGTGATAGTGTTGAAAAACCACTTTTCGCACTTGTGTTAGTGTTGAAAAACCACTTTTCGCACTTGTGTTAGTGTTGGAAAACCACTTTTCGCACTTGTGTTGGTGCAGGAAACCACTTTTGCACTTGTATTAGTGTGGAAAAAACACTTTTTGCACTTGTGATAGTGTTGAAAAACCACTTTTCGCACTCGTGTTAGTGTTGAAAAACCACTTTTCGCACTTGTGTTAGTGTTGAAAAACCACTTTTCGCACTTGTGTTGGTGCAGGAAACCACTTTTGCACTTGTATTAGTGTGGAAAAAACACTTTTCGCACTTGTGTTAGTGTTGAAAAACCACTTTTCGCACATGTGTTAGTGTTGAAAAACCACTTTTCGCACTTGTGTTAGTGTTGAAAAACCACTTTTCGCACTTGTGTTGGTGCAGGAAACCACTTTTGCACTTGTATTAGTGTGGAAAAAACACTTTTTGCACTTGTGATTGTGTTGAAAAACCACTTTTCGCACTTGTGTTAGTGTTGAAAAACCACTTTTCGCACTTGTGTTGGTGCAGGAAACCACTTTTGCACTTGTATTAGTGTGGAAAAAACACTTTTTGCACTTGTGTTGGTGCAGGAAACCACTTTTGAACTTGTATTAGTGTGGAAAAACCACTTTTCGCACTTGTGTTAGTGTTGAAAAACCACTTTTCGCACTTGTGTTGGTGCAGGAAACCACTTTTGCACTTGTATTAGTGTGGAAAAAACACTTTTTGCACTTGTGATAGTGTTGAAAAACCACTTTTCGCACTTGTGTTAGTGTTGAAAAACCACTTTTCGCACTTGTGTTGGTGCAGGAAACCACTTTTGCACTTGTATTAGTGTGGAAAAAACACTTTTTGCACTTGTGATAGTGTTGAAAAACCACTTTTCGCACTTGTGTTAGTGTTGAAAAACCACTTTTCGCACTTGTGTTGGTGCAGGAAACCACTTTTGCACTTGTATTAGTGTGGAAAAACCACTTTTTGCACTTATGTTAGTGTTGAAAAACCACTTTTCGCACTTGTGTTAGTGTTGAAAAACCACTTTTCGCACTTGTGTTGGTGCAGGAAACCACTTTTGCACTTGTATTAGTGTGGAAAAACCACTTTTCGCACTTGTGTTAGTGTTGAAAAACCACTTTTCGCACTTGTGTTAGTGTTGAAAAACCACTTTTCGCACTTGTGTTGGTGCAGGAAACCACTTTTGCACTTGTATTAGTGTGGAAAAAACACTTTTTGCACTTGTGATAGTGTTGAAAAACCACTTTTCGCACTTGTGTTAGTGTTGAAAAACCACTTTTCGCACTTGTGTTGGTGCAGGAAACCACTTTTGCACTTGTATTAGTGGGGAAAAAACACTTTTTGCACTTGTGATAGTGTTGAAAAACCACTTTTCGCACTTGTGTTAGTGTTGAAAAACCACTTTTCGCACTTGTGTTGGTGCAGGAAACCACTTTTGCACTTGTTAGTGTGGAAAAACCACTTTTCGCACATGTGTTAGTGTTGAAAAACCACTTTTCGCACTTGTGTTAGTGTTGAAAAACCACTTTTTGCACTTGTGTTGGTGCAGGAAACCACTTTTGCATGTGTATTAGAGTGGAAAAACCACTTTTCGCACTTGTGTTAGTGTTGAAAAACCACTTTTCGCACTTGTGTTAGTGTTGAAAAACCACTTTTCGCACTTGTGTTGGTGCAGGAAACCACTTTTGCACTTGTTTTAGTGTGGTAAAAACACTTTTTGCACTTGTGATAGTGTTGAAAAACCACTTTTCGCACTTGTGTTAGTGTTGAAAAACCACTTTTCGCACTTGTGTTAGTGTTGGAAAACCACTTTTCGCACTTGTGTTGGTGCAGGAAACCACTTTTGCACTTGTATTAGTGTGGAAAAAACACTTTTTGCACTTGTGATAGTGTTGAAAAACCACTTTTCGCACTCGTGTTAGTGTTGAAAAACCACTTTTCGCACTTGTGTTAGTGTTGAAAAACCACTTTTCGCACTTGTGTTGGTGCAGGAAACCACTTTTGCACTTGTATTAGTGTGGAAAAAACACTTTTCGCACTTGTGTTAGTGTTGAAAAACCACTTTTCGCACATGTGTTAGTGTTGAAAAACCACTTTTCGCACTTGTGTTAGTGTTGAAAAACCACTTTTCGCACTTGTGTTGGTGCAGGAAACCACTTTTGCACTTGTATTAGTGTGGAAAAAACACTTTTTGCACTTGTGATTGTGTTGAAAAACCACTTTTCGCACTTGTGTTAGTGTTGAAAAACCACTTTTCGCACTTGTGTTGGTGCAGGAAACCACTTTTGCACTTGTATTAGTGTGGAAAAAACACTTTTTGCACTTGTGTTGGTGCAGGAAACCACTTTTGAACTTGTATTAGTGTGGAAAAACCACTTTTCGCACTTGTGTTAGTGTTGAAAAACCACTTTTCGCACTTGTGTTGGTGCAGGAAACCACTTTTGCACTTGTATTAGTGTGGAAAAAACACTTTTTGCACTTGTGATAGTGTTGAAAAACCACTTTTCGCACTTGTGTTAGTGTTGAAAAACCACTTTTCGCACTTGTGTTGGTGCAGGAAACCACTTTTGCACTTGTATTAGTGTGGAAAAAACACTTTTTGCACTTGTGATAGTGTTGAAAAACCACTTTTCGCACTTGTGTTAGTGTTGAAAAACCACTTTTCGCACTTGTGTTGGTGCAGGAAACCACTTTTGCACTTGTATTAGTGTGGAAAAACCACTTTTTGCACTTATGTTAGTGTTGAAAAACCACTTTTCGCACTTGTGTTAGTGTTGAAAAACCACTTTTCGCACTTGTGTTGGTGCAGGAAACCACTTTTGCACTTGTATTAGTGTGGAAAAACCACTTTTCGCACTTGTGTTAGTGTTGAAAAACCACTTTTCGCACTTGTGTTAGTGTTGAAAAACCACTTTTCGCACTTGTGTTGGTGCAGGAAACCACTTTTGCACTTGTATTAGTGTGGAAAAACCACTTTTCGCACTTGTGTTAGTGTTGAAAAACCACTTTTCGCACTTGTGTTAGTGTTGAAAAACCACTTTTCGCACTTATGTTGGTGCAGGAAACCACTTTTGCACTTGTATTAGTGTGGAAAAAACACTTTTTGCACTTGTGATAGTGTTGAAAAACCACTTTTCACACTTCTGTTAGTGTTCAAAAACCACTTTTCGCACTTGTGTTAGTGTTGAAAAACCACTTTTCGCACTTGTGTTTGGGCAGGAAACCACTTTTGCACTTGTATTAGTGTGGAAAAAAGAATTTTTGCACTTGTGATAGTGTTGAAAAGCCACTTTTCGCACTTGTGTTAGTGTTGAAAAACCACTTTTCGCACTTGTGTTGGTGCAGGAAACCACTTTTGCACTTGTATTAGTGTGGAAAAAACACTTTTTGCACTTGTGATAGTGTTGAAAAACCACTTTTCGCACTTGTGTTGGTGCATGAAACCACTTTTGCACTTGTATTAGAGTGGAAAAAGCACTTTTTGAACTTGTGATAGTGTTGAAAAACCACTTTTCGCACTTGTGTTAGTGTTGAAAAACCACTTTTCGCACTTGTGTTGGTGCAGGAAACCACTTTTGCACTTGTATTAGTATGGAAAAAACACTTTTTGCACTTGTGATAGTGTTGAAAAACCACTTTTCGCACTTGTGTTAGTGTTGAAAAACCACTTTTCGCACTTGTGATGGTGCAGGAAACCACGTTTGCACTTGTATTAGTGTGGAAAAAACACTTTTCGCACTTGTGTTAGTGTTGAAAAACCACTTTTCGCACTTGTGTTAGTGTTGAAAACCACATTTCGCACTTGTGTTGGTGCAGGAAACCACTTTTGCACTTGTATTAGTGTGGAAAAAACACTTTTTGCACTTGTGTTAGTGTTGAAAAACCACTTTTCGCACTTGTGTTGGTGCAGGAAACCACTTTTGCACTTGTATTAGTGTGGAAAAAAGACTTTTTGCACTTGAGATAGTGTTGAAAAACCACTTTTTGCACTTGTGTTAGTGTTGAAAAACAACTTTTCGCACTTGTGTTAGTTTTGAAAAACCACTTTTCGCACTTGTGTTGGTGCAGGAAACCACTTTTGCACGTGTATTAGTGTGGAAAAACCACTTTTCGCACTTGTGTTAGTGTTGAAAAACCACTTTTCGCACTTGTGTTAGTGTTGAAAAACTACTTTTCGCATGTGTGTTGGTGCAGGAAACCACTTTTGCACTTGTGTTAGTGTGGAAAAAAGACTTTTTGCACTTGAGATAGTGTTGAAAAACCACTTTTTGCACTTGTGTTAGTGTTGAAAAACAACTTTTCGCACTTGTGTTAGTTTTGAAAAACCACTTTTCGCACTTGTGTTGGTGCAGGAAACCACTTTTGCACTTGTATTAGTGTGGCAAAAACACTTTTTGCACTTGTGATAGTGTTGAAAAACCACTTTTCGCACTTGTGTTAGTGTTGAAAAACCACTTTTCGCACTTGTGTTAGTGTTGAAAAACCACTTTTCGCACTTGTGTTGGTGCAGGAAACCACTTTTGCACTTGTATTAGTGTGGAAAAAACCCTTTTTGCACTTGTGATAGTGTGGAAAAAACACTTTTTGCACTTGTGATAGTGTTGAAAAACCACTTTTCGCACTTGTGTTAGTGTTGAAAAACCACTTTTCGCACTTGTGTTGGTGCAGGAAACCACTTTTGCACTTGTGTTAGTGTGGAAAAAACACTTTTTGCACTTGTTATAGTGTTGAAAAACCACTTTTCGCACTTGTGTTGGTGCAGGAAACCACTTTTGCACTTGTATTAGAGTGGAAAAAACACTTTTTGAACTTGTGATACTGTTGAAAAACAACTTTTCGCACTTGTGTTAGTGTTGAAAAACCACTTTTCGCACTTGTGTTAGTGTTGAAAAACCACTTTTCGCAATTGTGTTGGTGCAGGAAACCACTTTTGCACTTGTATTAGTGTGGAAAAAACACTTTTTGCACTTGTGATAGTGTTGAAAAACCACTTTTCGCACTTGTGTTCGTGTTGAAAAACCACTTTTCGCACTTGTGATGGTGCAGGAAACCACTTTTGCACTTGTATTAGTGTGGAAAAAACACTTTTCGCACTTGTGTTAGTGTTGAAAAACCACTTTTCGCACTTGTGTTAGTGTTGAAAACCACATTTCGCACTTGTGTTGGTGCAGGAAACCAGTTTTGCACTTGTATTAGTGTGGAAAAAACACTTTTTGCACTTCTAATAGTGTTGAAAAACCACTTTTCGCACTTGTGTTAGTGTTGAAAAACCACTTTTCGCACTTGTGTTGGTGCAGGAAACCACTTTTGCACTTGTATTAGTGTGGAAAAACCACTTTTCGCACATGTGTTAGTGTTGAAAAACCACTTTTTGCACTTGTGTTAGTGTTGAAAAACCACTTTTCGCACTTGTGTTGGTGCAGGAAACCACTTTTGCACTTGTATTAGTGTGGCAAAAACACTTTTTGCAATTGTGGTAGTGTTGAAAAACCACTTTTCGCACTTGTGTTAGTGTTGAAAAACCACTTTTCGCACTTGTGTTGGTGCAGGAAACCACTTTTGCACTTGTATTAGTGTGGAAAAAACACTTTTTGCACTTGTGATAGTGTTGAAAAACCACTTTTCGCACTTGTGTTAGTGTTGAAAAACCACTTTTCGCACTTGTGTTGGTGCAGGAAACCACTTTTGCACATGTATTAGTGTGGAAAAACCACTTTTTGCACTTGTGTTAGTGTTGAAAAACCACTTTTCGCACTTGTGTTAGTGTTGAAAAACCACTTTTCGCACTTGTGTTGGTGCAGGAAACCACTTTTGCACTTGTATTAGTGTGGCAAAAACACTTTTTGCACTTGTGGTAGTGTTGAAAAACCACTTTTCGCACTTGTGTTAGTGTTGAAAAACCACTTTTCGCACTCGTGTTGGTGCAGGAAACCACTTTTGCACTTGTATTAGTGTGGAAAAAACACTTTTTGCACTTGTGATAGTGTTGAAAAACCACTTTTCGCACTTGTGTTAGTGTTGAAAAACCACTTTTCGCACTTGTGTTAGTGTTGAAAAACCACTTTTCGCACTTGTGTTGGTGCAGGAAACCACTTTTGCACTTGTATTAGTGTGGAAAAAACACTTTTCGCACTTGTGTTAGTGTTGAAAAACCACTTTTCGCACTTGCGTTAGTGTTGAAAAACCACTTTTCGCACTTGTGTTAGTGTTGAAAAACCACTTTTCGCAATTGTGTTGGTGCAGGAAACCACTTTTGCACTTGTATTAGTGTGGAAAAAACACTTTTTGCACTTGTGATAGTGTTGAAAAACCACTTTTCACACTTGTGTTAGTGTTGAAAAACCACTTTTCGCACTTGTGTTGGTGCAGGAAACCACTTTTGCACTTGTATTAGTGTGGAAAAAACACTTTTCGCACTTGTGTTAGTGTTGAAAAACCACTTTTCGCACTTGTGTTAGTGTTGAAAACCACATTTCGCACTTGTGTTGGTGCAGGAAACCAGTTTTGCACTTGTATTAGTGTGGAAAAAACACTTTTTGCACTTCTAATAGTGTTGAAAAACCACTTTTCGCACTTGTGTTAGTGTTGAAAAACCACTTTTCGCACTTGTGTTGGTGCAGGAAACCACTTTTGCACTTGTATTAGTGTGGAAAAACCACTTTTCGCACATGTGTTAGTGTTGAAAAACCACTTTTTGCACTTGTGTTAGTGTTGAAAAACCACTTTTCGCACTTGTGTTGGTGCAGGAAACCACTTTTGCACTTGTATTAGTGTGGAAAAACACTTTTTGCACTTGAGATAGTGTTGAAAAACCACTTTTCGCACTTGTGTTAGTGTTGAAAAACAACTTTTCGCACTTGTGTTAGTTTTGAAAAACCACTTTTCGCACTTGTGTTGATGCAGGAAACCACTTTTGCACGTGTATTAGTGTGGAAAATCACTTTTTGCACTTGTGTTAGTGTTGAAAAACCACTTTTCGCACTTGTGTTAGTGTTGAAAAACCACTTTTCGCACTTGTGTTGGTGCAGGAAACCACTTTTGCACTTGTATTAGTGTGGCAAAAACACTTTTTGCACTTGTGGTAGTGTTGAAAAACCACTTTTCGCACTTGTGTTAGTGTTGAAAAACCACTTTTCGCACTTGTGTTAGTGTTGAAAAACCACTTTTAGCACTTGTGTTGGTGCAGGAAACCACTTTTGCACTTGTATTAGTGTGGAAAAAAGACTTTTTGCACTTGTGATAGTGTTGAAAAACCACTTTTCGCACTTGTGTTAGTGTTGAAAAACCACTTTTCGCACTTGTGTTAGTGTTGAAAAACCACTTTTCGCACTTGTGTTGGTGCAGGAAACCACTTTTGCACTTGTATTAGTGTGGAAAAAACACTTTTCGCACTTGTGTTAGTGTTGAAAAACCACTTTTCGCACTTGCGTTAGTGTTGAAAAACCACTTTTCGCACTTGTGTTAGTGTTGAAAAACCACTTTTCGCAATTGTGTTGGTGCAGGAAACCACATTTGCACTTGTATTAGTGTGGAAAAAACACTTTTTGCACTTGTGATAGTGTTGAAAAACCACTTTTCGCACTTGTGTTAGTGTTGAAAAACCACTTTTCGCACTTGTGTTGGTGCAGGAAACCACTTTTGCACTTGTATTAGTGTGGAAAAAACACTTTTTGCACTTGTGATAGTGTTGAAAAACCACTTTTCGCACTTGTGTTAGTGTTGAAAAAACACTTTTCGCACTTGTGTTGGTGCAGGAAACCACTTTTGCACGTGTATTAGTGTGGAAAAACCACTTTTTGCACTTGTGTTAGTGTTGAAAAACCACTTTTCGCACTTGTGTTAGTGTTGAAAAACCACTTTTCGCACTTGTGTTGGTGCAGGAAACCACTTTTGCACTTGTATTAGTGTGGCAAAAACACTTTTTGCACTTGTGGTAGTGTTGAAAAACCACTTTTCGCACTTGTGTTAGTGTTGAAAAACCACTTTTCGCACTTGCGTTGGTGCAGGAAACCACTTTTGCACTTGTATTAGTGTGGAAAAAACACTTTTTGCACTTGTGATAGTGTTGAAAAACCACTTTTCGCACTTGTGTTAGTGTTGAAAAACCACTTTTCGCACTTGTGTTAGTGTTGAAAAACCACTTTTCGCACTTGTGTTGGTGCAGGAAACCACTTTTGCACTTGTATTAGTGTGGAAAAAACACTTTTCGCACTTGTGTTAGTGTTGAAAAACCACTTTTCGCACTTGCGTTAGTGTTGAAAAACCACTTTTCGCACTTGTGTTAGTGTTGAAAAACCACTTTTCGCAATTGTGTTGGTGCAGGAAACCACTTTTGCACTTGTATTAGTGTGGAAAAAACACTTTTTGCACTTGTGATAGTGTTGAAAAACCACTTTTCACACTTGTGTTAGTGTTGAAAAACCACTTTTCGCACTTGTGTTGGTGCAGGAAACCACTTTTGCACTTGTATTAGTGTGGAAAAAACACTTTTTGCACTTGTGATAGTGTTGAAAAACCACTTTTCGCACTTGTGTTAGTGTTGAAAAACCACTTTTCGCACTTGTGTTGGTGCAGGAAACCACTTTTGCCCTTGTATTAGTGTGGAAAAACCACTTTTCGCACTTGTGTTAGTTTTGAAAACCCACTTTTCGCACTTGTGTTAGTGTTGAAAAACCACTTTTCGCACTTGTGTTGGTGCAGGAAACCACTTTTGCACTTGTATTAGTGTGGAAAAAACACTTTTTGCACTTGTGATAGTGTTGAAATACCACTTTTCACACTTGTGTTAGTGTTGAAAAACCACTTTTCGCACTAGTGTTATTGTTGAAAAACCACTTTTCGCACTTGTGTTGGTGCAGGAAACCACTTTTGCACTTGTATTAGTGTGGAAAAAACACTTTTTGCACTTGTGATAGTGTTGAAAAACCACTTTTCGCACTTGTGTTAGTGTTGAAAAACCACTTTTCGCACTTGTGTTAGTGTTGAAAAACCACTTTTGGCACTTGTGTTAGTGTTGAAAAACCACTTTTCGCACTTGTGTTGGTGCAGGAAACCACTTTTGCACTTGTATTAGTGTGGAAGAACCACTTTTCGCACTTGTGTTATTGTTGAAAAACCACTTTTCGCACTTGTGTTAGTGTTGAAAAACCACTTTTCGCTCTTGTGTTGGTGCAGGAAACCACTTTTGCACTTGTATTAGTGTGGAAAAAACACTTTTTGCACTTGTGATAGTGTTGAAAAACCACTTTTCGCACTTGTGTTAGTGTTGAAAAACCACTTTTCGCACTTGTGTTAGTGTTGAAAAACCACTTTTCGCACTTGTGTTGGTGCAGGAAACCACTTTTGCACTTGTATTAGTGTGGAAAAAACACTTTTTGCACTTGTGATAGTGTTGAAAAACCACTTTTCACACTTGTGTTAGTGTTGAAAAACCACTTTTCGCACTTGTGTAAGTGTTGAAAAACCACTTTTCGCACTTGTGTTGGTGCAGGAAACCACTTTTGCACTTGTATTAGTGTGGAAAAAACACTTTTTGCACTTGTGATAGTGTTGAAAAACCACTTTTCGCACTTGTGTTAGTGTTCAAAAACCACTTTTCGCACTTGTGTTAGTGTTGAAAAACCACTTTTGGCACTTGTGTTAGTGTTGAAAAACCACTTTTCGCACTTGTGTTGGTGCAGGAAACCACTTTTGCACTTGTATTAGTGTGGAAGAACCACTTTTCGCACTTGTGTTATTGTTGAAAAACCACTTTTCGCACTTGTGTTAGTGTTGAAAAACCACTTTTCGCTCTTGTGTTGGTGCAGGAAACCACTTTTGCACTTGTATTAGTGTGGAAAAAACACTTTTTGCACTTGTGATAGTGTTGAAAAACCACTTTTCGCACTTGTGTTAGTGTTGAAAAACCACTTTTCGCACTTGTGTTAGTGTTGAAAAACCACTTTTCGCACTTGTGTTGGTGCAGGAAACCACTTTTGCACTTGTATTAGTGTGGAAAAAACACTTTTTGCACTTGTGATAGTGTTGAAAAACCACTTTTCGCACTTGTGTTAGTGTTGAAAAACCACTTTTCGCACTTGTGATGGTGCAGGAAACCACTTTTGCACTTGTATTAGTGTGGAAAAAACACTTTTCGCACTTGTGTTAGTGTTGAAAAACCACTTTTCGCACTTGTGTTAGTGTTGAAAACCACATTTCGCACTTGTGTTGGTGCAGGAAACCAGTTTTGCACTTGTATTAGTGTGGAAAAAACACTTTTTGCACTTGTGATAGTGTTGAAAAACCACTTTTCACACTTGTGTTAGTGTTGAAAAACCACTTTTCGCACTTGTGTTGGTGCAGGAAACCACTTTTGCACTTGTATTAGTGTGGAAAAAACACTTTTCGCACTTGTGTTAGTGTTGAAAAACCACTTTTCGCACTTGTGTTAGTGTTGAAAACCACATTTCGCACTTGTGTTGGTGCAGGAAACCAGTTTTGCACTTGTATTAGTGTGGAAAAAACACTTTTTGCACTTCTAATAGTGTTGAAAAACCACTTTTCGCACTTGTGTTAGTGTTGAAAAACCACTTTTCGCACTTGTGTTGGTGCAGGAAACCACTTTTGCACTTGTATTAGTGTGGAAAAACCACTTTTCGCACATGTGTTAGTGTTGAAAAACCACTTTTTGCACTTGTGTTAGTGTTGAAAAACCACTTTTCGCACTTGTGTTGGTGCAGGAAACCACTTTTGCACTTGTATTAGTGTGGAAAAACACTTTTTGCACTTGAGATAGTGTTGAAAAACCACTTTTCGCACTTGTGTTAGTGTTGAAAAACAACTTTTCGCACTTGTGTTAGTTTTGAAAAACCACTTTTCGCACTTGTGTTGATGCAGGAAACCACTTTTGCACGTGTATTAGTGTGGAAAAACCACTTTTTGCACTTGTGTTAGTGTTGAAAAACCACTTTTCGCACTTGTGTTAGTGTTGAAAAACCACTTTTCGCACTTGTGTTGGTGCAGGAAACCACTTTTGCACTTGTATTAGTGTGGCAAAAACACTTTTTGCACTTGTGGTAGTGTTGAAAAACCACTTTTCGCACTTGTGTTAGTGTTGAAAAACCACTTTTCGCACTTGTGTTAGTGTTGAAAAACCACTTTTCGCACTTGTGTTGGTGCAGGAAACCACTTTTGCACTTGTATTAGTGTGGAAAAAACACTTTTTGCACTTGTGATAGTGTTGAAAAACCACTTTTCGCACTTGTGTTAGTGTTGAAAAACCACTTTTCGCACTTGTGTTAGTGTTGAAAAACCACTTTTCGCACTTGTGTTGGTGCAGGAAACCACTTTTGCACTTGTATTAGTGTGGAAAAAACACTTTTCGCACTTGTGTTATTGTTGAAAAACCACTTTTCGCACTTGCGTTAGTGTTGAAAAACCACTTTTCGCACTTGTGTTAGTGTTGAAAAACCACTTTTCGCAATTGTGTTGGTGCAGGAAACCACATTTGCACTTGTATTAGTGTGGAAAAAACACTTTTTGCACTTGTGATAGTGTTGAAAAACCACTTTTCGCACTTGTGTTAGTGTTGAAAAACCACTTTTCGCACTTGTGTTGGTGCAGGAAACCACTTTTGCACTTGTATTAGTGTGGAAAAAACACTTTTTGCACTTGTGATAGTGTTGAAAAACCACTTTTCGCACTTGTGTTAGTGTTGAAAAACCACTTTTCGCACTTGTGTTGGTGCAGGAAACCACTTTTGCACGTGTATTAGTGTGGAAAAACCACTTTTTGCACTTGTGTTAGTGTTGAAAAACCACTTTTCGCACTTGTGTTAGTGTTGAAAAACCACTTTTCGCACTTGTGTTGGTGCAGGAAACCACTTTTGCACTTGTATTAGTGTGGCAAAAACACTTTTTGCACTTGTGGTAGTGTTGAAAAACCACTTTCCGCACTTGTGTTAGTGTTGAAAAACCACTTTTCGCACTTGTGTTGGTGCAGGAAACCACTTTTGCACTTGTATTAGTGTGGAAAAAACACTTTTTGCACTTGTGATAGTGTTGAAAAACCACTTTTCGCACTTGTGTTAGTGTTGAAAAACTACTTTTCGCACTTGTGTTAGTGTTGAAAAACCACTTTTCGCACTTGTGTTGGTGCAGGAAACCACTTTTGCACTTGTATTAGTGTGGAAAAAACACTTTTCGCACTTGTGTTAGTGTTGAAAAACCACTTTTCGCACTTGCGTTAGTGTTGAAAAACCACTTTTCGCACTTGTATTAGTGTTGAAAAACCACTTTTCGCAATTGTGTTGGTGCAGGAAACCACTTTTGCACTTGTATTAGTGTGGAAAAAACACTTTTTGCACTTGTGATAGTGTTGAAAAACCACTTTTCACACTTGTGTTAGTGTTGAAAAACCACTTTTCGCACTTGTGTTGGTGCAGGAAACCACTTTTGCACTTGTATTAGTGTGGAAAAAACACTTTTTGCACTTGTGATAGTGTTGAAAAACCACTTTTCGCACTTGTGTTAGTGTTGAAAAACCACTTTTCGCACTTGTGTTGGTGCAGGAAACCACTTTTGCCCTTGTATTAGTGTGGAAAAACCACTTTTCGCACTTGTGTTAGTTTTGAAAAACCACTTTTCGCACTTGTGTTAGTGTTGAAAAACCACTTTTCGCACTTGTGTTGGTGCAGGAAACCACTTTTGCACTTGTAATAGTGTGGAAAAAACACTTTTTGCACTTGTGATAGTGTTGAAATACCACTTTTCACACTTGTGTTAGTGTTGAAAAACCACTTTTCGCACTAGTGTTATTGTTGAAAAACCACTTTTCGCACTTGTGTTGGTGCAGGAAACCACTTTTGCACTTGTATTAGTGTGGAAAAAACACTTTTTGCACTTGTGATAGTGTTGAAAAACCACTTTTCGCACTTGTGTTAGTGTTGAAAAACCACTTTTCGCACTTGTGTTAGTGTTGAAAAACCACTTTTGGCACTTGTGTTAGTGTTGAAAAACCACTTTTCGCACTTGTGTTGGTGCAGGAAACCACTTTTGCACTTGTATTAGTGTGGAAGAACCACTTTTCGCACTTGTGTTATTGTTGAAAAACCACTTTTCGCACTTGTGTTAGTGTTGAAAAACCACTTTTCGCTCTTGTGTTGGTGCAGGAAACCACTTTTGCACTTGTATTAGTGTGGAAAAAACACTTTTTGCACTTGTGATAGTGTTGAAAAACCACTTTTCGCACTTGTGTTAGTGTTGAAAAACCACTTTTCGCACTTGTGTTAGTGTTGAAAAACCACTTTTCGCACTTGTGTTGGTGCAGGAAACCACTTTTGCACTTGTATTAGTGTGGAAAAAACACTTTTTGCACTTGTGATAGTGTTGAAAAACCACTTTTCACACTTGTGTTAGTGTTGAAAAACCACTTTTCGCACTTGTGTAAGTGTTGAAAAACCACTTTTCGCACTTGTGTTGGTGCAGGAAACCACTTTTGCACTTGTATTAGTGTGGAAAAAACACTTTTTGCACTTGTGATAGTGTTGAAAAACCACTTTTCGCACTTGTGTTAGTGTTCAAAAACCACTTTTCGCACTTGTGTTAGTGTTGAAAAACCACTTTTGGCACTTGTGTTAGTGTTGAAAAACCACTTTTCGCACTTGTGTTGGTGCAGGAAACCACTTTTGCACTTGTATTAGTGTGGAAGAACCACTTTTCGCACTTGTGTTATTGTTGAAAAACCACTTTTCGCACTTGTGTTAGTGTTGAAAAACCACTTTTCGCTCTTGTGTTGGTGCAGGAAACCACTTTTGCACTTGTATTAGTGTGGAAAAAACACTTTTTGCACTTGTGATAGTGTTGAAAAACCACTTTTCGCACTTGTGTTAGTGTTGAAAAACCACTTTTCGCACTTGTGTTAGTGTTGAAAAACCACTTTTCGCACTTGTGTTGGTGCAGGAAACCACTTTTGCACTTGTATTAGTGTGGAAAAAACACTTTTTGCACTTGTGATAGTGTTGAAAAACCACTTTTCGCACTTGTGTTAGTGTTGAAAAACCACTTTTCGCACTTGTGATGGTGCAGGAAACCACTTTTGCACTTGTATTAGTGTGGAAAAAACACTTTTCGCACTTGTGTTAGTGTTGAAAAACCACTTTTCGCACTTGTGTTAGTGTTGAAAACCACATTTCGCACTTGTGTTGGTGCAGGAAACCAGTTTTGCACTTGTATTAGTGTGGAAAAAACACTTTTTGCACTTCTAATAGTGTTGAAAAACCACTTTTCGCACTTGTGTTAGTGTTGAAAAACCACTTTTCGCACTTGTGTTGGTGCAGGAAACCACTTTTGCACTTGTATTAGTGTGGAAAAACCACTTTTCGCACATGTGTTAGTGTTGAAAAATCACTTTTTGCACTTGTGTTAGTGTTGAAAAACCACTTTTCGCACTTGTGTTGGTGCAGGAAACCACTTTTGCACTTGTATTAGTGTGGAAAAAACACTTTTTGCACTTGAGATAGTGTTGAAAAACCACTTTTCGCACTTGTGTTAGTGTTGAAAAACAACTTTTCGCACTTGTGTTAGTTTTGAAAAACCACTTTTCGCACTTGTGTTGGTGCAGGAAACCACTTTTGCACGTGTATTAGTGTGGAAAAACCACTTTTTGCACTTGTGTTAGTGTTGAAAAAACACTTTTCGCACTTGTGTTAGTGTTGAAAAACCACTTTTCGCACTTGTGTTGGTGCAGGAAACCACTTTTGCACTTGTATTAGTGTGGCAAAAACACTTTTTGCACTTGTGGTAGTGTTGAAAAACCACTTTTCGCACTTGTGTTAGTGTTGAAAAACCACTTTTCGCACTTGTGTTAGTGTTGAAAAACCACTTTTCGCACTTGTGTTGGTGCAGGAAACCACTTTTGCACTTGTATTAGTGTGGAAAAAACACTTTTTGCACTTGTGATAGTGTTGAAAAACCACTTTTCGCACTTGTGTTAGTGTTGAAAAAACACTTTCCGCACTTGTGTTAGTGTTGAAAAACCACTTTTCGCACTTGTGTTGGTGCAGGAAACCACTTTTGCACTTGTATTAGTGTGGAAAAAACACTATTCGCACTTGTGTTAGTGTTGAAAAACCACTTTTCGCACTTGCGTTAGTGTTGAAAAACCACTTTTCGCACTTGTGTTAGTGTTGAAAAACCACTTTTCGCAATTGTGTTGGTGCAGGAAACCACATTTGCACTTGTATTAGTGTGGAAAAAACACTTTTTGCACTTGTGATAGTGTTGAAAAACCACTTTTCGCACTTGTGTTAGTGTTGAAAAACCACTTTTCGCACTTGTGTTGGTGCAGGAAACCACTTTTGCACTTGTATTAGTGTGGAAAAAACACTTTTTGCACTTGTGATAGTGTTGAAAAACCACTTTTCGCACTTGTGTTAGTGTTGAAAAAACACTTTTCGCACTTGTGTTGGTGCAGGAAACCACTTTTGCACGTGTATTAGTGTGGAAAAACCACTTTTTGCACTTGTGTTAGTGTTGAAAAACCACTTTTCGCACTTGTGTTAGTGTTGAAAAACCACTTTTCGCACTTGTGTTAGTGTTCAAAAACCACTTTTCGCACTTGTGTTAGTGTTGAAAAACCACTTTTGGCACTTGTGTTAGTGTTGAAAAACCACTTTTCGCACTTGTGTTGGTGCAGGAAACCACTTTTGCACTTGTATTAGTGTGGAAGAACCACTTTTCGCACTTGTGTTATTGTTGAAAAACCACTTTTCGCACTTGTGTTAGTGTTGAAAAACCACTTTTCGCTCTTGTGTTGGTGCAGGAAACCACTTTTGCACTTGTATTAGTGTGGAAAAAACACTTTTTGCACTTGTGATAGTGTTGAAAAACCACTTTTCGCACTTGTGTTAGTGTTGAAAAACCACTTTTCGCACTTGTGTTAGTGTTGAAAAACCACTTTTTGCACTTGTGTTGGTGCAGGAAACCACTTTTGCACTTGTATTAGTGTGGAAAAAACACTTTTTGCACTTGTGATAGTGTTGAAAAACCACTTTTCGCACTTGTGTTAGTGTTGAAAAACCACTTTTCGCACTTGTGATGGTGCAGGAAACCACTTTTGCACTTGTATTAGTGTGGAAAAAACACTTTTCGCACTTGTGTTAGTGTTGAAAAACCACTTTTCGCACTTGTGTTAGTGTTGAAAACCACATTTCGCACTTGTGTTGGTGCAGGAAACCAGTTTTGCACTTGTATTAGTGTGGAAAAAACACTTTTTGCACTTCTAATAGTGTTGAAAAACCACTTTTCGCACTTGTGTTAGTGTTGAAAAACCACTTTTCGCACTTGTGTTGGTGCAGGAAACCACTTTTGCACTTGTATTAGTGTGGAAAAACCACTTTTCGCACATGTGTTAGTGTTGAAAAATCACTTTTTGCACTTGTGTTAGTGTTGAAAAACCACTTTTCGCACTTGTGTTGGTGCAGGAAACCACTTTTGCACTTGTATTAGTGTGGAAAAAACACTTTTTGCACTTGAGATAGTGTTGAAAAACCACTTTTCGCACTTGTGTTAGTGTTGAAAAACAACTTTTCGCACTTGTGTTAGTTTTGAAAAACCACTTTTCGCACTTGTGTTGGTGCAGGAAACCACTTTTGCACGTGTATTAGTGTGGAAAAACCACTTTTTGCACTTGTGTTAGTGTTGAAAAAACACTTTTCGCACTTGTGTTAGTGTTGAAAAACCACTTTTCGCACTTGTGTTGGTGCAGGAAACCACTTTTGCACTTGTATTAGTGTGGCAAAAACACTTTTTGCACTTGTGGTAGTGTTGAAAAACCACTTTTCGCACTTGTGTTAGTGTTGAAAAACCACTTTTCGCACTTGTGTTAGTGTTGAAAAACCACTTTTCGCACTTGTGTTGGTGCAGGAAACCACTTTTGCACTTGTATTAGTGTGGAAAAAACACTTTTTGCACTTGTGATAGTGTTGAAAAACCACTTTTCGCACTTGTGTTAGTGTTGAAAAAACACTTTCCGCACTTGTGTTAGTGTTGAAAAACCACTTTTCGCACTTGTGATAGTGTTGAAAAACCACTTTTCGCACTTGTGTTAGTGTTGAAAAAACACTTTTCGCACTTGTGTTGGTGCAGGAAACCACTTTTGCACTTGTATTAGTGTGGAAAAAACACTATTCGCACTTGTGTTAGTGTTGAAAAACCACTTTTCGCACTTGCGTTAGTGTTGAAAAACCACTTTTCGCACTTGTGTTAGTGTTGAAAAACCACTTTTCGCAATTGTGTTGGTGCAGGAAACCACATTTGCACTTGTATTAGTGTGGAAAAAACACTTTTTGCACTTGTGATAGTGTTGAAAAACCACTTTTCGCACTTGTGTTAGTGTTGAAAAAACACTTTTCGCACTTGTGTTGGTGCAGGAAACCACTTTTGCACGTGTATTAGTGTGGAAAAACCACTTTTTGCACTTGTGTTAGTGTTGAAAAACCACTTTTCGCACTTGTGTTAGTGTTGAAAAACCACTTTTCGCACTTGTGTTGGTGCAGGAAACCACTTTTGCACTTGTATTAGTGTGGCAAAAACACTTTTTGCACTTGTGGTAGTGTTGAAAAACCACTTTTCGCACTTGTGTTAGTGTTGAAAAACCACTTTTCGCACTTGTGTTGGTGCAGGAAACCACTTTTGCACTTGTGTTAGTGTTGAAAAACCACTTTTCGCACTTGTGTTAGTGTTGAAAAACCACTTTTCGCACTTGTGTTGGTGCAGAAAACCACTTTTGCACTTGTATTAGTGTGGAAAAAACACTTTTCGCACTTGTGTTAGTGTTGAAAAACCACTTTTCGCACTTGTGTTAGTGTTGAAAAACCACTTTTCGCACTTGCGTTAGTGTTGAAAAACCACTTTTCGCACTTGTGTTGGTGCAGGAAACCACTTTTGCACTTGTATTAGTGTGGAAAAAACACTTTTTGCACTTGTGATAGTGTGGAAAAAACACTTTTTGCACTTGTGATAGTGTTGAAAAACCACTTTTCACACTTGTGTTAGTGTTGAAAAACAACTTTTCGCACTTGTGTTAGTGTTGAAAAACCACTTTTCGCACTTGTGTTGGTGCAGGAAACCACTTTTGCACTTGTATTAGTGTGGAAAAAACACTTTTTGCACTTGTGATAGTGTTGAAAAACCACTTTTCGCACTTGTGTTAGTGTTGAAAAACCACTTTTCGCACTTGTGATGGTGCAGGAAACCACTTTTGCACTTGTATTAGTGTGGAAAAAACACTTTTCGCACTTGTGTTAGTGTTGAAAAACCACTTTTCGCACTTGTGTTAGTGTTGAAAACCACATTTCGCACTTGTGTTGGTGCAGGAAACCAGTTTTGCACTTGTATTAGTGTGGAAAAAACACTTTTTGCACTTCTAATAGTGTTGAAAAACCACTTTTCGCACTTGTGTTAGTGTTGAAAAACCACTTTTCGCACTTGTGTTGGTGCAGGAAACCACTTTTGCACTTGTATTAGTGTGGAAAAAACACTTTTTGCACTTGTGATAGTGTTGAAAAACCACTTTTCGCACTTGTGTTAGTGTTGAAAAACCACTTTTCGCACTTGTGTTGGTGCAGGAAACCACTTTTGCACTTGTATTAGTGTGGAAAAAACACTTTTTGCACTTGTGATAGTGTTGAAAAACCACTTTTCGCACTTGTGTTAGTGTTGAAAAACCACTTTTCGCACTTGTGCTGGTGCAGGAAACCACTTTTGCACTTGTATTAGTGTGGAAAAAACACTTTTCGCACTTGTGTTAGTGTTGAAAAACCACTTTTCACACTTGTGTTGGTGCAGCAAACCACTTTTGCACTTGTATTAGTGTGGAAAAAACACTTTTTGCACTTGTGATAGTGTTGAAAAACCACTTTTCGCACTTGTGTTAGTGTTGAAAAACCACTTTTCGCACTTGTGTTGGTGCAGGAAACCACTTTTGCACTTGTATTAGTGTGGAAAAAACACTTTTTGCACTTGTGATAGTGTTGAAAAACCACTTTTCGCACTTGTGTTAGTGTTGAAAAACCACTTTTCGCACTTGTGTTGGTGCAGGAAACCACTTTTGCACTTGTATTAGTGTGGAAAAACCACTTTTCGCACTTGTGTTAGTTTTGAAAAACCACTTTTCGCACTTGTGTTAGTGTTGAAAAACCACTTTTCGCACTTGTGTTGGTGCAGGAAACCACTTTTGCACTTGTATTAGTGTGGAAAAAACACTTTTTGCACTTGTGATAGTGTTGAAAAACCACTTTTCGCACTTGTGTTAGTGTTGAAAAACCACTTTTCGCATTAGTGTTATTGTTGAAAAACCACTTTTCGCACTTGTGTTGGTGCAGGAAATCACTTTTGCACTTGTATTAGTGTGGAAAAAACACTTTTTGCACTTGTGATAGTGTTGAAAAACCACTTTTCGCACTTGTGTTAGTGTTGAAAAACCACTTTTCGCACTTGTGTTAGTGTTGAAAAACCACTTTTGGCACTTGTGTTAGTGTTGAAAAACCACTTTTCGCACTTGTGTTAGTGTTGAAAAACCACTTTTCGCACTAGTGTTATTGTTGAAAAACCACTTTTCGCACTTGTGTTGGTGCAGGAAACCACTTTTGCACTTGTATTAGTGTGGAAAAAACACTTTTTGCACTTGTGATAGTGTTGAAAAACCACTTTTCGCACTTGTGTTAGTGTTGAAAAACCACTTTTGGCACTTGTGTTAGTGTTGAAAAACCAATTTTGGCACTTGTGTTAGTGTTGAAAAACCACTTTTCGCACTTGTGTTGGTGTAGGAAACCACTTTTGCACTTGTATTAGTGTGGAAAAACCACTTTTCGCACTTGGGTTAGTGTTGAAAAACCACTTTTCGCACTTGTGTTAGTGTTGAAAAACCACTTTTCGCACTTGTGTTGGTGCAGGAAACCACTTTTGCACTTGTATTAGTGTGGAAAAAACACTTTTTGCACTTGTGATAGTGTTGAAAAACCACTTTTCACACTTGTGTTAGTGTTGAAAAACAACTTTTCGCACTTGTGTTAGTGTTGAAAAACCACTTTTCGCACTTGTGTTGGTGCAGGAAACCACTTTTGCACTTGTATTAGTGTGGAAAAAACACTTTTTGCACTTGTGATAGTGTTGAAAAACCACTTTTCGCACTTGTGTTAGTGTTGAAAAACCACTTTTCGCACTTGTGATGGTGCAGGAAACCACTTTTACACTTGTATTAGTGTGGAAAAAACACTTTTCGCACTTGTGTTAGTGTTGAAAAACCACTTTTCGCACTTGTGTTAGTGTTGAAAACCACATTTCGCACTTGTGTTGGTGCAGGAAACCAGTTTTGCACTTGTATTAGTGTGGAAAAAACACTTTTTGCACTTCTAATAGTGTTGAAAAACCACTTTTCGCACTTGTGTTAGTGTTGAAAAACCACTTTTCGCACTTGTGTTGGTGCAGGAAACCACTTTTGCACTTGTATTAGTGTGGAAAAAACACTTTTTGCACTTGTGATAGTGTTGAAAAACCACTTTTCGCACTTGTGTTAGTGTTGAAAAACCACTTTTCGCACTTGTGTTGGTGCAGGAAACCACTTTTGCACTTGTATTAGTGTGGAAAAAACACTTTTTGCACTTGTGATAGTGTTGAAAAACCACTTTTCGCACTTGTGTTAGTGTTGAAAAACCACTTTTCGCACTTGTGCTGGTGCAGGAAACCACTTTTGCACTTGTATTAGTGTGGAAAAAACACTTTTCGCACTTGTGTTAGTGTTGAAAAACCACTTTTCGCACTTGTGTTGGTGCAGCAAACCACTTTTGCACTTGTATTAGTGTGGAAAAAACACTTTTTGCACTTGTGATAGTGTTGAAAAACCACTTTTCGCACTTGTGTTAGTGTTGAAAAACCACTTTTCGCACTTGTGTTGGTGCAGGAAACCACTTTTGCACTTGTATTAGTGTGGAAAAAACACTTTTTGCACTTGTGATAGTGTTGAAAAACCACTTTTCGCACTTGTGTTAGTGTTGAAAAACCACTTTTCGCACTTGTGTTGGTGCAGGAAACCACTTTTGCACTTGTATTAGTGTGGAAAAACCACTTTTCGCACTTGTGTTAGTTTTGAAAAACCACTTTTCGCACTTGTGTTAGTGTTGAAAAACCACTTTTCGCACTTGTGTTGGTGCAGGAAACCACTTTTGCACTTGTATTAGTGTGGAAAAAACACTTTTTGCACTTGTGATAGTGTTGAAAAACCACTTTTCGCACTTGTGTTAGTGTTGAAAAACCACTTTTCGCATTAGTGTTATTGTTGAAAAACCACTTTTCGCACTTGTTTTGGTGCAGGAAATCACTTTTGCACTTGTATTAGTGTGGAAAAAACACTTTTTGCACTTGTGATAGTGTTGAAAAACCACTTTTCGCACTTGTGTTAGTGTTGAAAAACCACTTTTCGCACTTGTGTTAGTGTTGAAAAACCACTTTTGGCACTTGTGTTAGTGTTGAAAAACCACTTTTCGCACTTGTGTTGGTGTAGGAAACCACTTTTGCACTTGTATTAGTGTGGAAAAACCACTTTTCGCACTTGTGTTAGTGTTGAAAAACCACTTTCCGCACTTGTGTTAGTGTTGAAAAACCACTTTTCGCACTTGTGTTGGTGCAGGAAACCACTTTTGCACTTGTATTAGTGTGGAAAAAACGCTTTTCACACTTGTGTTAGTGTTGAAAAACCACTTTTCGCACTTGTGTTAGTGTTGAAAAACCACTTTTCGCACTTGTGTTGGTGCAGGAAACCACTTTTGCACTTGTATTAGTGTGGAAAAAACACTTTTTGCACTTGTGATAGTGTTGAAAAGCCACTTTTCGCACTTGTGTTAGTGTTGAAAAACCACTTTTTGCACTTGTGTTGGTGCAGGAAACCACTTTTGCACTTGTATTAGTGTGGAAAAAACACTTTTTGCACTTGTGATAGTGTTGAAAAACCACTTTTCGCACTTGTGTTAGTGTTGAAAAACCACTTTTCGCACTTGTGTTGGTGCAGGAAACCACTTTTGCACTTGTATTAGTGTGGAAAAAACACTTTTTGCACTTGTTATAGTGTTGAAAAACCACTTTTCGCACTTGTGTTAGTGTTGAAAAACCAATTTTCGCACTTGTGTTAGTGTTGAAAAACCACTTTTCGCACTTGTGTTGGTGCAGGAAACCACTTTTGCACTTGTATTAGTGTGGAAAAAACACTTTTTGCACTTGTGATAGTGTTAAAAAACCACTTTTCGCACTTGTGCTAGTGTTGAAAAACCACTTTTCGCACTTGTGTTAGTGTTGAAAACCACATTTCGCACTTGTGTTGGTGCAGGAAACCAGTTTTGCACTTGTATTAGTGTGGAAAAAACACTTTTTGCACTTCTAATAGTGTTGAAAAACCACTTTTCGCACTTGTGTTAGTGTTGAAAAACCACTTTTCGCACTTGTGTTGGTGCAGGAAACCACTTTTGCACTTGTATTAGTGTGGAAAAAACACTTTTTGCACTTGTGATAGTGTTGAAAAACCACTTTTCGCACTTGTGTTAGTGTTGAAAAACCACTTTTCGCACTTGTGTTGGTGCAGGAAACCACTTTTGCACTTGTATTAGTGTGGAAAAAACACTTTTTGCACTTGTGATAGTGTTGAAAAACCACTTTTCGCACTTGTGTTAGTGTTGAAAAACCACTTTTCGCACTTGTGCTGGTGCAGGAAACCACTTTTGCACTTGTATTAGTGTGGAAAAAACACTTTTCGCACTTGTGTTAGTGTTGAAAAACCACTTTTCGCACTTGTGTTGGTGCAGCAAACCACTTTTGCACTTGTATTAGTGTGGAAAAAACACTTTTTGCACTTGTGATAGTGTTGAAAAACCACTTTTCGCACTTGTGTTAGTGTTGAAAAACCACTTTTCGCACTTGTGTTGGTGCAGGAAACCACTTTTGCACTTGTATTAGTGTGGAAAAAACACTTTTTGCACTTGTGATAGTGTTGAAAAACCACTTTTCGCACTTGTGTTAGTGTTGAAAAACCACTTTTCGCACTTGTGTTGGTGCAGGAAACCACTTTTGCACTTGTATTAGTGTGGAAAAACCACTTTTCGCACTTGTGTTAGTTTTGAAAAACCACTTTTCGCACTTGTGTTAGTGTTGAAAAACCACTTTTCGCACTTGTGTTGGTGCAGGAAACCACTTTTGCACTTGTATTAGTGTGGAAAAAACACTTTTTGCACTTGTGATAGTGTTGAAAAACCACTTTTCGCACTTGTGTTAGTGTTGAAAAACCACTTTTCGCATTAGTGTTATTGTTGAAAAACCACTTTTCGCACTTGTTTTGGTGCAGGAAATCACTTTTGCACTTGTATTAGTGTGGAAAAAACACTTTTTGCACTTGTGATAGTGTTGAAAAACCACTTTTCGCACTTGTGTTAGTGTTGAAAAACCACTTTTCGCACTTGTGTTAGTGTTGAAAAACCACTTTTGGCACTTGTGTTAGTGTTGAAAAACCACTTTTCGCACTTGTGTTGGTGTAGGAAACCACTTTTGCACTTGTATTAGTGTGGAAAAACCACTTTTCGCACTTGTGTTAGTGTTGAAAAACCACTTTCCGCACTTGTGTTAGTGTTGAAAAACCACTTTTCGCACTTGTGTTGGTGCAGGAAACCACTTTTGCACTTGTATTAGTGTGGAAAAAACGCTTTTCACACTTGTGTTAGTGTTGAAAAACCACTTTTCGCACTTGTGTTAGTGTTGAAAAACCACTTTTCGCACTTGTGTTGGTGCAGGAAACCACTTTTGCACTTGTATTAGTGTGGAAAAAACACTTTTTGCACTTGTGATAGTGTTGAAAAGCCACTTTTCGCACTTGTGTTAGTGTTGAAAAACCACTTTTTGCACTTGTGTTGGTGCAGGAAACCACTTTTGCACTTGTATTAGTGTGGAAAAAACACTTTTTGCACTTGTGATAGTGTTGAAAAACCACTTTTCGCACTTGTGTTAGTGTTGAAAAACCACTTTTCGCACTTGTGTTGGTGCAGGAAACCACTTTTGCACTTGTATTAGTGTGGAAAAAACACTTTTTGCACTTGTTATAGTGTTGAAAAACCACTTTTCGCACTTGTGTTAGTGTTGAAAAACCAATTTTCGCACTTGTGTTAGTGTTGAAAAACCACTTTTCGCACTTGTGTTGGTGCAGGAAACCACTTTTGCACTTGTATTAGTGTGGAAAAAACACTTTTTGCACTTGTGATAGTGTTAAAAAACCACTTTTCGCACTTGTGCTAGTGTTGAAAAACCACTTTTCGCACTTGTGTTAGTGTTGAAAAACCACTTTTTGCACTTGTGTTGGTGCAGGAAACCACTTTTGCACTTGTATTAGTGTGGAAAAAACACTTTTTGCACTTGAGATAGTGTTGAAAAACCACTTTTCGCACTTGTGTTAGTGTTGAAAAACAACTTTTCGCACTTGTGTTAGTTTTGAAAAACCACTTTTCGCACTTGTGTTGGTGCAGGAAACCACTTTTGCACGTGTATTAGTGTGGAAAAACCACTTTTCGCACTTGTGTTAGTGTTGAAAAACCACTTTTCGCACTTGTGTTAGTGTTGAAAAACCACTTTTCGCACTTGTGTTGGTGCAGGAAACCACTTTTGCACTTGTATTAGTGTGGCAAAAACACTTTTTGCACTTGTGGTAGTGTTGAAAAACCACTTTTCGCACTTGTGTTAGTGTTGAAAAACCACTTTTCGCACTTGTGTTAGTGTTGAAAAACCACTTTTCGCACTTGTGTTGGTGAAGGAAACCACTTTTGCACTTGTATTAGTGTGGAAAAAACACTTTTTGCACTTGTGATAGTGTTGAAAAACCACTTTTCGCACTTGTGTTAGTGTTGAAAAACCACTTTTCGCACTTGTGTTAGTGTTGAAATACCACTTTTCGCACTTGTGTTGGTGCAGGAAACCACTTTTGCACTTGTATTAGTGTGGAAAAGACACTTTTTGCACTTGTGATAGTGTTGAAAAACCACTTTTTGCACTTGTGTTGGTGCAGGAAACCACTTTTGCACTTGTATTAGTGTGGAAAAAACACTTTTTGCACTTGTGATAGTGTTGAAAAACCACTTTTCGCACTTGTGTTAGTGTTGAAAAACCACTTTTCGCACTTGTGTTGGTGCAGGAAACCACTTTTGCACTTGTGGTAGTGTTGAAAAGCCACTTTTCGCACTTGTGTTAGTGTTGAAAAACCACTTTTTGCACTTGTGTTGGTGCAGGAAACCACTTTTGCACTTGTATTAGTGTGGAAAAAACACTTTTTGCACTTGTGATAGTGTTGAAAAACCACTTTTCGCACTTGTGTTAGTGTTGAAAAACCACTTTTCGCACTTGTGTTGGTGCAGGAAACCACTTTTGCACTTGTATTAGTGTGGAAAAAACACTTTTTGCACTTGTGATAGTGTTGAAAAGCCACTTTTCGCACTTGTGTTAGTGTTGAAAAACCACTTTTTGCACTTGTGTTGGTGCAGGAAACCACTTTTGCACTTGTATTAGTGTGGAAAAAACACTTTTTGCACTTGTGATAGTGTTGAAAAACCACTTTTCGCACTTGTGTTAGTGTTGAAAAACCACTTTTCGCTCTTGTGTTGGTGCAGGAAACCACTTTTGCACTTGTATTAGTGTGGAAAAAACACTTTTTGCACTTGTTATAGTGTTGAAAAACCACTTTTCGCACTTGTGTTAGTGTTGAAAAACCAATTTTCGCACTTGTGTTAGTGTTGAAAAACCACTTTTCGCACTTGTGTTGGTGCAGGAAACCACTTTTGCACTTGTATTAGTGTGGAAAAAACACTTTTTGCACTTGTGATAGTGTTGAAAAACCACTTTTCGCACTTGTGCTAGTGTTGAAAAACCACTTTTCGCACTTGTGTTAGTGTTGAAAAACCACTTTTTGCACTTGTGTTGGTGCAGGAAACCACTTTTGCACTTGTATTAGTGTGGAAAAAACACTTTTTGCACTTGAGATAGTGTTGAAAAACCACTTTTCGCACTTGTGTTAGTGTTGAAAAACAACTTTTCGCACTTGTGTTAGTTTTGAAAAACCACTTTTCGCACTTGTGTTGGTGCAGGAAACCACTTTTGCACGTGTATTAGTGTGGAAAAACCACTTTTCGCACTTGTGTTAGTGTTGAAAAACCACTTTTCGCACTTGTGTTAGTGTTGAAAAACCACTTTTCGCACTTGTGTTGGTGCAGGAAACCACTTTTGCACTTGTATTAGTGTGGCAAAAACACTTTTTGCACTTGTGGTAGTGTTGAAAAACCACTTTTCGCACTTGTGTTAGTGTTGAAAAACCACTTTTCGCACTTGTGTTAGTGTTGAAAAACCACTTTTCGCACCTGTGTTGGTGAAGGAAACCACTTTTGCACTTGTATTAGTGTGGAAAAAACACTTTTTGCACTTGTGATAGTGTTGAAAAACCACTTTTCGCACTTGTGTTAGTGTTGAAAAACCACTTTTCGCACTTGTGTTAGTGTTGAAAAACCACTTTTCGCACTTGTGTTGGTGCAGGAAACCACTTTTGCACTTGTATTAGTGTGGAAAAAACACTTTTCGCACTTGTGTTAGTGTTGAAAAACCACTTTTCGCACTTGTGTTGGTGCAGGAAACCACTTTTGCACTTGTATTAGTGTGGAAAAAACACTTTTTGCACTTGTGATAGTGTTGAAAAACCACTTTTCGCACTTGTGTTAGTGTTGAAAAACCACTTTTCGCACTAGTGTTGGTGCAGGAAACCACTTTTGCACTTGTATTAGTGTGGAAAAAACACTTTTTGCACTTGTGATAGTGTTGAAAAACCACTTTTCGCACTTGTGTTAGTGTTGAAAAACCACTTTTCGCACTTGTGTTGGTGCAGGAAACCACTTTTGCACTTGTATTAGTGTGGAAAAACCACTTTTCGCACTTGTGTTAGTTTTGAAAAACCACTTTTCGCACTTGTGTTAGTGTTGAAAAACCACTTTTCGCACTTGTGTTGGTGCAGGAAACCACTTTTGCACTTGTATTAGTGTGGAAAAAACACTTTTTGCACTTGTGATAGTGTTGAAAAACCACTTTTCGCACTTGTGTTAGTGTTGAAAAACCACTTTTCGCACTTGTGTTAGTGTTGAAAAACCGCTTTTCGCACTTGTGTTGGTGCAGGAAACCACTTTTGCACTTGTATTAGTGTGGAAAAACCACTTTTCGCACTTGTGTTAGTGTTGAAAAACCACTTTTCGCACTAGTGTTATTGTTGAAAAACCACTTTTCGCACTTGTGTTGGTGCAGGAAACCACTTTTGCACTTGTATTAGTGTGGAAAAAACACTTTTTGCACTTGTGATAGTGTTGAAAAACCACTTTTCGCACTTGTGTTAGTGTTGAAAAACCACTTTTGGCACTTGTGTTAGTGTTGAAAAACCAATTTTGGCACTTGTGTTAGTGTTGAAAAACCACTTTTCGCACTTGTGTTGGTGTAGGAAACCACTTTTGCACTTGTATTAGTGTGGAAAAACTACTTTTCGCACTTGGGTTAGTGTTGAAAAACCACTTTTCGCACTTGTGTTAGTGTTGAAAAACCACTTTTCGCACTTGTGTTGGTGCAGGAAACCACTTTTGCACTTGTATTAGTGTGGAAAAAACACTTTTTGCACTTGTGATAGTGTTGAAAAACCACTTTTCACACTTGTGTTAGTGTTGAAAAACAACTTTTCGCACTTGTGTTAGTGTTGAAAAACCACTTTTCGCACTTGTGTTGGTGCAGGAAACCACTTTTGCACTTGTATTAGTGTGGAAAAAACGCTTTTCACACTTGTGTTAGTGTTGAAAAACCACTTTTCGCACTTGTGTTAGTGTTGAAAAACCACTTTTCGCACTTGTGTTGGTGCAGGAAACCACTTTTGCACTTGTATTAGTGTGGAAAAAACACTTTTTGCACTTGTGATAGTGTTGAAAAACCACTTTTCGCACTTGTGTTAGTGTTGAAAAACCACTTTTTGCACTTGTGTTGGTGCAGGAAACCACTTTTGCACTTGTATTAGTGTGGAAAAAACACTTTTTGCACTTGTGATAGTGTTGAAAAACAACTTTTCGCACTTGTGTTAGTGTTGAAAAACCACTTTTCGCACTTGTGTTGGTGCAGGAAACCACTTTTGCACTTGTATTAGTGTGGAAAAAACACTTTTTGCACTTGTGATAGTGTTGAAAAACCACTTTTCGCACTTGTGTTAGTGTTGAAAAACCACTTTTCGCACTTGTGCTTGTGCAGGAAACCACTTTTGCACTTGTATTAGTGTGGAAAAAACACTTTTCGCACTTGTGTTAGTGTTGAAAAACCACTTTTCGCACTTGTGTTGGTGCAGGAAACCACTTTTGCACTTGTATTAGTGTGGAAAAAACACTTTTTGCACTTGTGATAGTGTTGAAAAACCACTTTTCGCACTTGTGTTAGTGTTGAAAAACCACTTTTCGCACTTGTGTTGGTGCAGGAAACCACTTTTGCACTTGTATTAGTGTGGAAAAAACACTTTTTGCACTTGTGATAGTGTTGAAAAACCACTTTTCGCACTTGTGTTAGTGTTGAAAAACCACTTTTCGCACTTGTGTTGGTGCAGGAAACCACTTTTGCACTTGTATTAGTGTGGAAAAACCACTTTTCGCACTTGTGTTAGTTTTGAAAAACCACTTTTCGCACTTGTGTTAGTGTTGAAAAACCACTTTTCGCACTTGTGTTGGTGCAGGAAACCACTTTTGCACTTGTATTAGTGTGGAAAAAACACTTTTTGCACTTGTGATAGTGTTGAAAAACCACTTTTCGCACTTGTGTTAGTGTTGAAAAACCACTTTTCGCATTAGTGTTATTGTTGAAAAACCACTTTTCGCACTTGTGTTGGTGCAGGAAATCACTTTTGCACTTGTATTAGTGTGGAAAAAACACTTTTTGCACTTGTGATAGTGTTGAAAAACCACTTTTCGCACTTGTGTTAGTGTTGAAAAACCACTTTTCGCACTTGTGTTAGTGTTGAAAAACCACTTTTGGCACTTGTGTTAGTGTTGAAAAACCACTTTTCGCACTTGTGTTGGTGTAGGAAACCACTTTTGCACTTGTATTAGTGTGGAAAAACCACTTTTCGCACTTGTGTTAGTGTTGAAAAACCACTTTCCGCACTTGTGTTAGTGTTGAAAAACCACTTTTCGCACTTGTGTTGGTGCAGGAAACCACTTTTGCACTTGTATTAGTGTGGAAAAAACGCTTTTCACACTTGTGTTAGTGTTGAAAAACCACTTTTCGCACTTGTGTTAGTGTTGAAAAACCACTTTTCGCACTTGTGTTGGTGCAGGAAACCACTTTTGCACTTGTATTAGTGTGGAAAAAACACTTTTTGCACTTCTAATAGTGTTGAAAAACCACTTTTCGCACTTGTGTTAGTGTTGAAAAACCACTTTTCGCACTTGTGTTGGTGCAGGAAACCACTTTTGCACTTGTATTAGTGTGGAAAAACCACTTTTCGCACATATGTTAGTGTTGAAAAACCACTTTTTGCACTTGTGTTAGTGTTGAAAAACCACTTTTCGCACTTGTGTTGGTGCAGGAAACCACTTTTGCACTTGTATTAGTGTGGAAAAAACACTTTTTGCACTTGAGATAGTGTTGAAAAACCACTTTTCGCACTTGTGTTCGTGTTGAAAAACAACTTTTCGCACTTGTGTTAGTTTTGAAAAACCACTTTTCGCACTTGTGTTGGTGCAGGAAACCACTTTTGCACGTGTATTAGTGTGGAAAAACCACTTTTTGCACTTGTGTTAGTGTTGAAAAACCACTTTTCGCACTTGTGTTAGTGTTGAAAAACCACTTTTCGCACTTGTGTTGGTGCAGGAAACCACTTTTGCACTTGTATTAGTGTGGCAAAAACACTTTTTGCACTTGTGGTAGTGTTGAAAAACCACTTTTCGCACTTGTGTTAGTGTTGAAAAACCACTTTTCGCACTTGTGTTAGTGTTGAAAAACCACTTTTCGCACTTGTGTTGGTGCAGGAAACCACTTTTGCACTTGTATTAGTGTGGAAAAAACACTTTTTGCACTTGTGATAGTGTTGAAAAACCACTTTTCGCACTTGTGTTAGTGTTGAAAAACCACTTTTCGCACTTGTGTTAGTGTTGAAAAACCACTTTTCGCACTTGTGTTGGTGCAGGAAACCACTTTTGCACTTGTATTAGTGTGGAAAAAACACTTTTCGCACTTGTGTTAGTGTTGAAAAACCACTTTTCGCACTTGCGTTAGTGTTGAAAAACCACTTTTCGCACTTGTGTTAGTGTTGAAAAACCACTTTTCGCAATTGTGTTGGTGCAGGAAACCACATTTGCACTTGTATTAGTGTGGAAAAAACAGTTTTTGCACTTGTGATAGTGTTGAAAAACCGCTTTTCGCACTTGTGTTAGTGTTGAAAAACCACTTTTCGCACTTGTGTTGGTGCAGGAAACCACTTTTGCACTTGTATTAGTGTGGAAAAAACACTTTTTGCACTTGTGATAGTGTTGAAAAACCACTTTTCGCACTTGTGTTAGTGTTGAAAAACCACTTTTCGCACTTGTGTTGGTGCAGGAAACCACTTTTGCACGTGTATTAGTGTGGAAAAACCACTTTTTGCACTTGTGTTAGTGTTGAAAAACCACTTTTCGCACTTGTGTTAGTGTTGAAAAACCACTTTTCGCACTTGTGTTGGTGCAGGAAACCACTTTTGCACTTGTATTAGTGTGGCAAAAACACTTTTTGCACTTATGGTAGTGTTGAAAAACCACTTTTCGCACTTGTGTTAGTGTTGAAAAACCACTTTTCGCACTTGTGTTGGTGCAGGAAACCACTTTTGCACTTGTATTAGTGTGGAAAAAACACTTTTTGCACTTGTGTTAGTGTTGAAAAACCACTTTTCGCACTTGTGTTAGTGTTGAAAAACCACTTTTCGCACTTGTGTTGGTGCAGGAAACCACTTTTGCACTTGTATTAGTGTGGAAAAAACACTTTTCGCACCTGTGTTAGTGTTGAAAAACCACTTTTCGCACTTGCGTTAGTGTTGAAAAACCACTTTTCGCACTTGTGTTAGTGTTGAAAAACCACTTTTCGCAATTGTGTTGGTGCAGGAAACCACTTTTGCACTTGTATTAGTGTGGAAAAAACACTTTTTGCACTTGTGATAGTGTTGAAAAACCACTTTTCGCACTTGTGTTAGTGTTGAAAAACCACTTTTCGCACTTGTGTTGGTGCAGGAAACCACTTTTGCACTTGTATTAGTGTGGAAAAAACACTTTTTGCACTTGTGATAGTGTTGAAAAACCACTTTTCGCACTTGTGTTAGTGTTGAAAAACCACTTTTCGCACTTGTGTTTGTGCAGGAAACCACTTTTGCCCTTGTATTAGTGTGGAAAAACCACTTTTCGCACTTGTGTTAGTTTTGAAAAACCACTTTTCGCACTTGTGTTAGTGTTGAAAAACCACTTTTCGCACTTGTGTTGGTGCAGGAAACCACTTTTGCACTTGTATTAGTGTGGAAAAAACACTTTTTGCACTTGTGATAGTGTTGAAAAACCACTTTTCACACTTGTGTTAGTGTTGAAAAACCACTTTTTGCACTTGTGATAGTGTTGAAAAACCACTTTTCACACTTGTGTTAGTGTTGAAAAACCACTTTTCGCACTAGTGTTATTGTTGAAAAACCACTTTTCGCACTTGTGTTGGTGCAGGAAACCACTTTTGCACTTGTATTAGTGTGGAAAAAACACTTTTTGCACTTGTGATAGTGTTGAAAAACCACTTTTCGCACTTGTGTTAGTGTTGAAAAACCACTTTTCGCACTTGTGTTCGTATTGAAAAACCACTTTTGGCACTTGTGTTAGTGTTGAAAAACCACTTTTCGCACTTGTGTTGGTGCAGGAAACCACTTTTGCACTTGTATTAGTGTGGAAGAACCACTTTTCGCACTTGTGTTATTGTTGAAAAACCACTTTTCGCACTTGTGTTAGTGTTGAAAAACCACTTTTCGCTCTTGTGTTGGTGCAGGAAACCACTTTTGCACTTGTATTAGTGTGGAAAAAATACTTTTTGCACTTGTGATAGTGTTGAAAAACCACTTTTCGCACTTGTGTTAGTGTTGAAAAACCACTTTTCGCACTTGTGTTAGTGTTGAAAACCACTTTTCGCACTTGTGTTGGTGCAGGAAACCACTTTTGCACTTGTATTAGTGTGGAAAAAACACTTTTTGCACTTGTGGTAGTGTTGAAAAACCACTTTTCACACTTATGTTAGTGTTGAAAAACCACTTTTCGCACTTGTGTTAGTGTTGAAAAACCACTTTTCGCACTTGTGTTGGTGCAGGAAACCACTTTTGCACTTGTATTAGTGTGGAAAAAACACTTTTCACACTTGTGTTAGTGTTGAAAAACCACTTTTCGCACTTGTGTTAGTGATGAAAAACCACTTTTCGCACTTGTGTTGGTGCAGGAAACCACTTTTGCACTTGTATTAGTGTGGAAAAAAAAATTTTTGCACTTGTGATAGTGTTGAAAAGCCACTTTTCGCACTTGTGTTAGTGTTGAAAAACCACTTTTTGCACTTGTGTTGGTGCAGGAAACCACTTTTGCACTTGTATTAGTGTGGAAAAAACACTTTTTGCACTTGTGATAGTGTTGAAAAACCACTTTTCGCACTTGTGTTGGTGCAGGAAACCACTTTTGCACTTGTATTAGTGTGGAAAAAACACTTTTTGCACTTGTTATAGTGTTGAAAAACCACTTTTCGCACTTGTGTTAGTGTTGAAAAACCAATTTTCGCACTTGTGTTAGTGTTGAAAAACCACTTTTCGCACTTGTGTTGGTGCAGGAAACCACTTTTGCACTTGTATTAGTGTGGAAAAAACACTTTTTGCACTTGTGATAGTGTTGAAAAACCACTTTTCGCACTTGTGCTAGTGTTGAAAAACCACTTTTCGCACTTGTGTTAGTGTTGAAAAACCACTTTTTGCACTTGTGTTGGTGCAGGAAACCACTTTTGCACTTGTATTAGTGTGGAAAAAACACTTTTTGCACTTGAGATAGTGTTGAAAAACCACTTTTCGCACTTGTGTTAGTGTTGAAAAACAACTTTTCGCACTTGTGTTAGTTTTGAAAAACCACTTTTCGCACTTGTGTTGGTGCAGGAAACCACTTTTGCACGTGTATTAGTGTGGAAAAACCACTTTTCGCACTTGTGTTAGTGTTGAAAAACCACTTTTCGCACTTGTGTTAGTGTTGAAAAACAACTTTTCGCACTTGTGTTAGTTTTGAAAAACCACTTTTCGCACTTGTGTTGGTGCAGGAAACCACTTTTGCACGTGTATTAGTGTGGAAAAACCACTTTTTGCACTTGTGTTAGTGTTGAAAAACCACTTTTCGCACTTGTGTTAGTGTTGAAAAACCACTTTTTGCACTTGTGTTGGTGCAGGAAACCACTTTTGCACTTGTATTAGTGTGGCAAAAACACTTTTTGCACTTGTGGTAGTGTTGAAAAACCACTTTTCGCACTTGTGTTAGTGTTGAAAAACCACTTTTCGCACTTGTGTTAGTGTTGAAAAACCACTTTTCGCACCTGTGTTGGTGAAGGAAACCACTTTTGCACTTGTATTAGTGTGGAAAAAACACTTTTTGCACTTGTGATAGTGTTGAAAAACCACTTTTCGCACTTGTGTTAGTGTTGAAAAACCACTTTTCGCACTTGTGTTAGTGTTGAAAAACCACTTTTCGCACTTGTGTTGGTGCAGGAAACCACTTTTGCACTTGTATTAGTGTGGAAAAAACACTTTTCGCACTTGTGTTAGTGTTGAAAAACCACTTTTCGCACTTGTGTTGGTGCAGGAAACCACTTTTGCACTTGTATTAGTGTGGAAAAAACACTTTTTGCACTTGTGATAGTGTTGAAAAACCACTTTTCGCACTTGTGTTAGTGTTGAAAAACCACTTTTCGCACTAGTGTTGGTGCAGGAAACCACTTTTGCACTTGTATTAGTGTGGAAAAAACACTTTTTGCACTTGTGATAGTGTTGAAAAACCACTTTTCGCACTTGTGTTAGTGTTGAAAAACCACTTTTCGCACTTGTGTTGGTGCAGGAAACCACTTTTGCACTTGTATTAGTGTGGAAAAACCACTTTTCGCACTTGTGTTAGTTTTGAAAAACCACTTTTCGCACTTGTGTTAGTGTTGAAAAACCACTTTTCGCACTTGTGTTGGTGCAGGAAACCACTTTTGCACTTGTATTAGTGTGGAAAAAACACTTTTTGCACTTGTGATAGTGTTGAAAAACCACTTTTCGCACTTGTGTTAGTGTTGAAAAACCACTTTTCGCACTTGTGTTAGTGTTGAAAAACCACTTTTCGCACTTGTGTTGGTGCAGGAAACCACTTTTGCACTTGTATTAGTGTGGAAAAACCACTTTTCGCACTTGTGTTAGTGTTGAAAAACCACTTTTCGCACTAGTGTTATTGTTGAAAAACCACTTTTCGCACTTGTGTTGGTGCAGGAAACCACTTTTGCACTTGTATTAGTGTGGAAAAAACACTTTTTGCACTTGTGATAGTGTTGAAAAACCACTTTTCGCACTTGTGTTAGTGTTGAAAAACCACTTTTGGCACTTGTGTTAGTGTTGAAAAACCAATTTTGGCACTTGTGTTAGTGTTGAAAAACCACTTTTCGCACTTGTGTTGGTGTAGGAAACCACTTTTGCACTTGTATTAGTGTGGAAAAACTACTTTTCGCACTTGGGTTAGTGTTGAAAAACCACTTTTCGCACTTGTGTTAGTGTTGAAAAACCACTTTTCGCACTTGTGTTGGTGCAGGAAACCACTTTTGCACTTGTATTAGTGTGGAAAAAACACTTTTTGCACTTGTGATAGTGTTGAAAAACCACTTTTCACACTTGTGTTAGTGTTGAAAAACAACTTTTCGCACTTGTGTTAGTGTTGAAAAACCACTTTTCGCACTTGTGTTGGTGCAGGAAACCACTTTTGCACTTGTATTAGTGTGGAAAAAACGCTTTTCACACTTGTGTTAGTGTTGAAAAACCACTTTTCGCACTTGTGTTAGTGTTGAAAAACCACTTTTCGCACTTGTGTTGGTGCAGGAAACCACTTTTGCACTTGTATTAGTGTGGAAAAAACACTTTTTGCACTTGTGATAGTGTTGAAAAACCACTTTTCGCACTTGTGTTAGTGTTGAAAAACCACTTTTTGCACTTGTGTTGGTGCAGGAAACCACTTTTGCACTTGTATTAGTGTGGAAAAAACACTTTTTGCACTTGTGATAGTGTTGAAAAACAACTTTTCGCACTTGTGTTAGTGTTGAAAAACCACTTTTCGCACTTGTGTTGGTGCAGGAAACCACTTTTGCACTTGTATTAGTGTGGAAAAAACACTTTTTGCACTTGTGATAGTGTTGAAAAACCACTTTTCGCACTTGTGTTAGTGTTGAAAAACCACTTTTCGCACTTGTGCTTGTGCAGGAAACCACTTTTGCACTTGTATTAGTGTGGAAAAAACACTTTTCGCACTTGTGTTAGTGTTGAAAAACCACTTTTCGCACTTGTGTTGGTGCAGGAAACCACTTTTGCACTTGTATTAGTGTGGAAAAAACACTTTTTGCACTTGTGATAGTGTTGAAAAACCACTTTTCGCACTTGTGTTAGTGTTGAAAAACCACTTTTCGCACTTGTGTTGGTGCAGGAAACCACTTTTGCACTTGTATTAGTGTGGAAAAAACACTTTTTGCACTTGTGATAGTGTTGAAAAACCACTTTTCGCACTTGTGTTAGTGTTGAAAAACCACTTTTCGCACTTGTGTTGGTGCAGGAAACCACTTTTGCACTTGTATTAGTGTGGAAAAACCACTTTTCGCACTTGTGTTAGTTTTGAAAAACCACTTTTCGCACTTGTGTTAGTGTTGAAAAACCACTTTTCGCACTTGTGTTGGTGCAGGAAACCACTTTTGCACTTGTATTAGTGTGGAAAAAACACTTTTTGCACTTGTGATAGTGTTGAAAAACCACTTTTCGCACTTGTGTTAGTGTTGAAAAACCACTTTTCGCATTAGTGTTATTGTTGAAAAACCACTTTTCGCACTTGTGTTGGTGCAGGAAATCACTTTTGCACTTGTATTAGTGTGGAAAAAACACTTTTTGCACTTGTGATAGTGTTGAAAAACCACTTTTCGCACTTGTGTTAGTGTTGAAAAACCACTTTTCGCACTTGTGTTAGTGTTGAAAAACCACTTTTGGCACTTGTGTTAGTGTTGAAAAACCACTTTTCGCACTTGTGTTGGTGTAGGAAACCACTTTTGCACTTGTATTAGTGTGGAAAAACCACTTTTCGCACTTGTGTTAGTGTTGAAAAACCACTTTCCGCACTTGTGTTAGTGTTGAAAAACCACTTTTCGCACTTGTGTTGGTGCAGGAAACCACTTTTGCACTTGTATTAGTGTGGAAAAAACGCTTTTCACACTTGTGTTAGTGTTGAAAAACCACTTTTCGCACTTGTGTTAGTGTTGAAAAACCACTTTTCGCACTTGTGTTGGTGCAGGAAACCACTTTTGCACTTGTATTAGTGTGGAAAAAACACTTTTTGCACTTCTAATAGTGTTGAAAAACCACTTTTCGCACTTGTGTTAGTGTTGAAAAACCACTTTTCGCACTTGTGTTGGTGCAGGAAACCACTTTTGCACTTGTATTAGTGTGGAAAAACCACTTTTCGCACATATGTTAGTGTTGAAAAACCACTTTTTGCACTTGTGTTAGTGTTGAAAAACCACTTTTCGCACTTGTGTTGGTGCAGGAAACCACTTTTGCACTTGTATTAGTGTGGAAAAAACACTTTTTGCACTTGAGATAGTGTTGAAAAACCACTTTTCGCACTTGTGTTCGTGTTGAAAAACAACTTTTCGCACTTGTGTTAGTTTTGAAAAACCACTTTTCGCACTTGTGTTGGTGCAGGAAACCACTTTTGCACGTGTATTAGTGTGGAAAAACCACTTTTTGCACTTGTGTTAGTATTGAAAAACCACTTTTCGCACTTGTGTTAGTGTTGAAAAACCACTTTTCGCACTTGTGTTGGTGCAGGAAACCACTTTTGCACTTGTATTAGTGTGGCAAAAACACTTTTTGCACTTGTGGTAGTGTTGAAAAACCACTTTTCGCACTTGTGTTAGTGTTGAAAAACCACTTTTCGCACTTGTGTTAGTGTTGAAAAACCACTTTTCGCACTTGTGTTGGTGCAGGAAACCACTTTTGCACTTGTATTAGTGTGGAAAAAACACTTTTTGCACTTGTGATAGTGTTGAAAAACCACTTTTCGCACTTGTGTTAGTGTTGAAAAACCACTTTTCGCACTTGTGTTAGTGTTGAAAAACCACTTTTCGCACTTGTGTTGGTGCAGGAAACCACTTTTGCACTTGTATTAGTGTGGAAAAAACACTCTTTTCGCACTTGTGTTAGTGTTGAAAAACCACTTTTCGCACTTGCGTTAGTGTTGAAAAACACTTTTCGCACTTGTGTTAGTGTTGAAAAACCACTTTTCGCAATTGTGTTGGTGCAGGAAACCACATTTGCACTTGTATTAGTGTGGAAAAAACAGTTTTTGCACTTGTGATAGTGTTGAAAAACCGCTTTTCGCACTTGTGTTAGTGTTGAAAAACCACTTTTCGCACTTGTGTTGGTGCAGGAAACCACTTTTGCACTTGTATTAGTGTGGAAAAAACACTTTTTGCACTTGTGATAGTGTTGAAAAACCACTTTTCGCACTTGTGTTAGTGTTGAAAAACCACTTTTCGCACTTGTGTTGGTGCAGGAAACCACTTTTGCACGTGTATTAGTGTGGAAAAACCACTTTTTGCACTTGTGTTAGTGTTGAAAAACCACTTTTCGCACTTGTGTTAGTGTTGAAAAACCACTTTTCGCACTTGTGTTGGTGCAGGAAACCACTTTTGCACTTGTATTAGTGTGGCAAAAACACTTTTTGCACTTATGGTAGTGTTGAAAAACCACTTTTCGCACTTGTGTTAGTGTTGAAAAACCACTTTTCGCACTTGTGTTGGTGCAGGAAACCACTTTTGCACTTGTATTAGTGTGGAAAAAACACTTTTTGCACTTGTGTTAGTGTTGAAAAACCACTTTTCGCACTTGTGTTAGTGTTGAAAAACCACTTTTCGCACTTGTGTTGGTGCAGGAAACCACTTTTGCACTTGTATTAGTGTGGAAAAAACACTTTTCGCACCTGTGTTAGTGTTGAAAAACCACTTTTCGCACTTGCGTTAGTGTTGAAAAACCACTTTTCGCACTTGTGTTAGTGTTGAAAAACCACTTTTCGCAATTGTGTTGGTGCAGGAAACCACTTTTGCACTTGTATTAGTGTGGAAAAAACACTTTTTGCACTTGTGATAGTGTTGAAAAACCACTTTTCGCACTTGTGTTAGTGTTGAAAAACCACTTTTCGCACTTGTGTTGGACTGTTGGTGCAGGAAACCACTTTTGCACTTGTATTAGTGTGGAAAAAACACTTTTTGCACTTGTGATAGTGTTGAAAAACCACTTTTCGCACTTGTGTTAGTGTTGAAAAACCACTTTTCGCACTTGTGTTTGTGCAGGAAACCACTTTTGCCCTTGTATTAGTGTGGAAAAACCACTTTTCGCACTTGTGTTAGTTTTGAAAAACCACTTTTCGCACTTGTGTTAGTGTTGAAAAACCACTTTTCGCACTTGTGTTGGTGCAGGAAACCACTTTTGCACTTGTATTAGTGTGGAAAAAACACTTTTTGCACTTGTGATAGTGTTGAAAAACCACTTTTCACACTTGTGTTAGTGTTGAAAAACCACTTTTGCACTTGTGATAGTGTTGAAAAACCACTTTTCACACTTGTGTTAGTGTTGAAAAACCACTTTTCGCACTAGTGTTATTGTTGAAAAACCACTTTTCGCACTTGTGTTGGTGCAGGAAACCACTTTTGCACTTGTATTAGTGTGGAAAAAACACTTTTTGCACTTGTGATAGTGTTGAAAAACCACTTTTCGCACTTGTGTTAGTGTTGAAAAACCACTTTTCGCACTTGTGTTCGTATTGAAAAACCACTTTTGGCACTTGTGTTAGTGTTGAAAAACCACTTTTCGCACTTGTGTTGGTGCAGGAAACCACTTTTGCACTTGTATTAGTGTGGAAGAACCACTTTTCGCACTTGTGTTATTGTTGAAAAACCACTTTTCGCACTTGTGTTAGTGTTGAAAAACCACTTTTCGCTCTTGTGTTGGTGCAGGAAACCACTTTTGCACTTGTATTAGTGTGGAAAAAATACTTTTTGCACTTGTGATAGTGTTGAAAAACCACTTTTCGCACTTGTGTTAGTGTTGAAAAACCACTTTTCGCACTTGTGTTAGTGTTGAAAACCACTTTTCGCACTTGTGTTGGTGCAGGAAACCACTTTTGCACTTGTATTAGTGTGGAAAAAACACTTTTTGCACTTGTGGTAGTGTTGAAAAACCACTTTTCACACTTATGTTAGTGTTGAAAAACCACTTTTCGCACTTGTGTTAGTGTTGAAAAACCACTTTTCGCACTTGTGTTGGTGCAGGAAACCACTTTTGCACTTGTATTAGTGTGGAAAAACACTTTTCACACTTGTGTTAGTGTTGAAAAACCACTTTTCGCACTTGTGTTAGTGATGAAAAACCACTTTCGCACTTGTGTTGGTGCAGGAAACCACTTTTGCACTTGTATTAGTGTGGAAAAAAAAATTTTTGCACTTGTGATAGTGTTGAAAAGCCACTTTTCGCACTTGTGTTAGTGTTGAAAAACCACTTTTTGCACTTGTGTTGGTGCAGGAAACCACTTTTGCGCACTTGTATTAGTGTGGAAAAAACACTTTTTGCACTTGTGATAGTGTTGAAAAACCACTTTTCGCACTTGTGTTGGTGCAGGAAACCACTTTTGCACTTGTATTAGTGTGGAAAAAACACTTTTTGCACTTGTTATAGTGTTGAAAAACCACTTTTCGCACTTGTGTTAGTGTTGAAAAACCAATTTTCGCACTTGTGTTAGTGTTGAAAAACCACTTTTCGCACTTGTGTTGGTGCAGGAAACCACTTTTGCACTTGTATTAGTGTGGAAAAAACACTTTTTGCACTTGTGATAGTGTTGAAAAACCACTTTTCGCACTTGTGCTAGTGTTGAAAAACCACTTTTCGCACTTGTGTTAGTGTTGAAAAACCACTTTTTGCACTTGTGTTGGTGCAGGAAACCACTTTTGCACTTGTATTAGTGTGGAAAAAACACTTTTTTTACTTGAGATAGTGTTGAAAAACCACTTTTCGCACTTGTGTTAGTGTTGAAAAACAACTTTTCGCACTTGTGTTAGTTTTGAAAAACCACTTTTCGCACTTGTGTTGGTGCAGGAAACCACTTTTGCACGTGTATTAGTGTGGAAAAACCACTTTTCGCACTTGTGTTAGTGTTGAAAAACCACTTTTCGCACTTGTGTTAGTGTTGAAAAACAACTTTTCGCACTTGTGTTAGTTTTGAAAAACCACTTTTCGCACTTGTGTTGGTGCAGGAAACCACTTTTGCACGTGTATTAGTGTGGAAAAACCACTTTTTGCACTTGTGTTAGTGTTGAAAAACCACTTTTCGCACTTGTGTTAGTGTTGAAAAACCACTTTTTGCACTTGTGTTGGTGCAGGAAACCACTTTTGCACTTGTATTAGTGTGGCAAAAACACTTTTTGCACTTGTGGTAGTGTTGAAAAAACACTTTTCGCACTTGTGTTAGTGTTGAAAAACCACTTTTCGCACTTGTGTTAGTGTTGAAAAACCACTTTTCGCACTTGTGTTGGTGCAGGAAACCACTTTTGCACTTGTATTAGTGTGGAAAAAACACTTTTTGCACTTGTGATAGTGTTGAAAAACCACTTTTCGCACTTGTGTTAGTGTTGAAAAACCACTTTTCGCACTTGTGTTAGTGTTGAAAAACCACTTTTCGCACTTGTGTTGGTGCAGAAAACCACTTTTGCACTTGTATTAGTGTGGAAAAAACACTTTTCGCACTTGTGTTAGTGTTGAAAAACCACTTTTCGCACATGCGTTAGTGTTGAAAAACCACTTTTCGCACTTGTGTTAGTGTTGAAAAACCACTTTTCGCAATTGTGTTGGTGCAGGAAACCACATTTGCACTTGTATTAGTGTGGAAAAAACACTTTTTGCACTTGTGATAGTGTTGAAAAACCACTTTTCGCACTTGTGTTAGTGTTGAAAAACCACTTTTCGCACTTGTGTTGGTGCAGGAAACCACTTTTGCACTTGTATTAGTGTGGAAAAAACACTTTTTGCACTTGTGATAGTGTTGAAAAACCACTTTTCGCACTTGTGTTAGTGTTGAAAAACCACTTTTCGCACTTGTGTTGGTGCAGGAAACCACTTTTGCACGTGTATTAGTGTGGAAAAACCACTTTTTGCACTTGTGTTAGTGTTGAAAAACCACTTTTCGCACTTGTGTTAGTGTTGAAAAACCACTTTTCGCACTTGTGTTGGTGCAGGAAACCACTTTTGCACTTGTATTAGTGTGGCAGAAAACACTTTTTGCACTTGTGGTAGTGTTGAAAAACCACTTTTCGCACTTGTGTTAGTGTTGAAAAACCACTTTTCGCACTTGTGTTGGTGCAGGAAACCACTTTTGCACTTGTATTAGTGTGGAAAAAACACTTTTTGCACTTGTGATAGTGTTGAAAACCACTTTTCGCACTTGTGTTAGTGTTGAAAAACCACTTTTCGCACTTGTGTTAGTGTTGAAAAACCACTTTTCGCACTTGTGTTGGTGCAGGAAACCACTTTTGCACTTGTATTAGTGTGGAAAAAACACTTTTTGCACTTGTGATAGTGTTGAAAAACCACTTTTCGCACTTGTGTTAGTGTTGAAAAACCACTTTTCGCATTAGTGTTATTGTTGAAAAACCACTTTTCGCACTTGTGTTGGTGCAGGAAATCACTTTTGCACTTGTATTAGTGTGGAAAAAACACTTTTTGCACTTGTGATAGTGTTGAAAAACCACTTTTCGCACTTGTGTTAGTGTTGAAAAACCACTTTTCGCACTTGTGTTAGTGTTGAAAAACCACTTTTGGCACTTGTGTTAGTGTTGAAAAACCACTTTTCGCACTTGTGTTGGTGTAGGAAACCACTTTTGCACTTGTATTAGTGTGGAAAAACCACTTTTCGCACTTGTGTTAGTGTTGAAAAACCACTTTCCGCACTTGTGTTAGTGTTGAAAAACCACTTTTCGCACTTGTGTTGGTGCAGGAAACCACTTTTGCACTTGTATTAGTGTGGAAAAAACGCTTTTCACACTTGTGTTAGTGTTGAAAAACCACTTTTCGCACTTGTGTTAGTGTTGAAAAACCACTTTTCGCACTTGTGTTGGTGCAGGAAACCACTTTTGCACTTGTATTAGTGTGGAAAAAACACTTTTTGCACTTCTAATAGTGTTGAAAAACCACTTTTCGCACTTGTGTTAGTGTTGAAAAACCACTTTTCGCACTTGTGTTGGTGCAGGAAACCACTTTTGCACTTGTATTAGTGTGGAAAAACCACTTTTCGCACATAGTTAGTGTTGAAAAACCACTTTTTGCACTTGTGTTAGTGTTGAAAAACCACTTTTCGCACTTGTGTTGGTGCAGGAAACCACTTTTGCACTTGTATTAGTGTGGAAAAAACACTTTTTGCACTTGAGTGATAGTGTTGAAAAACCACTTTTCGCACTTGTGTTCGTGTTGAAAAACAACTTTTCGCACTTGTGTTAGTTTTGAAAAACCACTTTTCGCACTTGTGTTGGTGCAGGAAACCACTTTTGCACGTGTATTAGTGTGGAAAAAACCACTTTTTGCACTTGTGTTAGTGTTGAAAAACCACTTTTCGCACTTGTGTTAGTGTTGAAAAACCACTTTTCGCACTTGTGTTGGTGCAGGAAACCACTTTTGCACTTGTATTAGTGTGGCAAAAACACTTTTTGCACTTGTGGTAGTGTTGAAAAACCACTTTTCGCACTTGTGTTAGTGTTGAAAAACCACTTTTCGCACTTGTGTTAGTGTTGAAAAACCACTTTTCGCACTTGTGTTGGTGCAGGAAACCACTTTTGCACTTGTATTAGTGTGGAAAAAACACTTTTTGCACTTGTGATAGTGTTGAAAAACCACTTTTCGCACTTGTGTTAGTGTTGAAAAACCACTTTTCGCACTTGTGTTAGTGTTGAAAAACCACTTTTCGCACTTGTGTTGGTGCAGGAAACCACTTTTGCACTTGTATTAGTGTGGAAAAAAACACTTTTCGCACTTGTGTTAGTGTTGAAAAACCACTTTTCGCACTTGCGTTAGTGTTGAAAAACCACTTTTCGCACTTGTGTTAGTGTTGAAAAACCACTTTTCGCAATTGTGTTGGTGCAGGAAACCACATTTTGCACTTGTATTAGTGTGGAAAAAACAGTTTTTGCACTTGTGATAGTGTTGAAAAACCGCTTTTCGCACTTGTGTTAGTGTTGAAAAACCACTTTTCGCACTTGTGTTGGTGCAGGAAACCACTTTTGCACTTGTATTAGTGTGGAAAAAAACACTTTTTGCACTTGTGATAGTGTTGAAAAACCACTTTTCGCACTTGTGTTAGTGTTGAAAAACCACTTTTCGCACTTGTGTTGGTGCAGGAAACCACTTTTGCACGTGTATTAGTGTGGAAAAACCACTTTTTGCACTTGTGTTAGTGTTGAAAAACCACTTTTCGCACTTGTGTTAGTGTTGAAAAACCACTTTTCGCACTTGTGTTGGTGCAGGAAACCACTTTTGCACTTGTATTAGTGTGGAAAAAACACTTTTTGCACTTGTGATAGTGTGAAAAACCACTTTTCGCACTTGTGATAGTGTTGAAAAACCACTTTTCGCACTTGTGTTAGTGTTGAAAAACCACTTTTCGCACTTGTGTTAGTGTTGAAAAACCACTTTTCGCACTTGTGTTGGTGCAGAAAACCACTTTTGCACTTGTATTAGTGTGGAAAAAACACTTTTCGCACTTGTGTTAGTGTTGAAAAACCACTTTTCGCACATGCGTTAGTGTTGAAAAACCACTTTTCGCACTTGTGTTAGTGTTGAAAAACCACTTTTCGCAATTGTGTTGGTGCAGGAAACCACATTTGCACTTGTATTAGTGTGGAAAAAACACTTTTTGCACTTGTGATAGTGTTGAAAAACCACTTTTCGCACTTGTGTTAGTGTTGAAAAACCACTTTTCGCACTTGTGTTGGTGCAGGAAACCACTTTTGCACTTGTATTAGTGTGGAAAAAACACTTTTTGCACTTGTGATAGTGTGAAAAACCACTTTTCGCACTTGTGTTAGTGTTGAAAAACCACTTTTCGCACTTGTGTTGGTGCAGGAAACCACTTTTGCACGTGTATTAGTGTGGAAAAAACCACTTTTTGCACTTGTGTTAGTGTTGAAAAACCACTTTTCGCACTTGTGTTAGTGTTGAAAAACCACTTTTCGCACTTGTGTTGGTGCAGGAAACCACTTTTGCACTTGTATTAGTGTGGCAGAAACACTTTTGCACTTGTGGTAGTGTTGAAAAACCACTTTTCGCACTTGTGTTAGTGTTGAAAAACCACTTTTCGCACTTGTGTTGGTGCAGGGAAACCACTTTTGCACTTGTATTAGTGTGGAAAAAACACTTTTTGCACTTGTGATAGTGTTGAAAAACACTTTTCGCACTTGTGTTAGTGTTGAAAAACCACTTTTCGCACTTGTGTTAGTGTTGAAAAAACCACTTTTCGCACTTGTGTTGGTGCAAGGAAACCACTTTTGCACTTGTATTAGTGTGGAAAAAACACTTTTTGCACTTGTGATAGTGTTGAAAAACCACTTTTCGCACTTGTGTTAGTGTTGAAAAACCACTTTTCGCATTAGTGTTATTGTTGAAAAACCACTTTTCGCACTTGTGTTGGTGCAGGAAATCACTTTTGCACTTGTATTAGTGTGGAAAAAACACTTTTTGCACTTGTGATAGTGTTGAAAAACCACTTTTCGCACTTGTGTTAGTGTTGAAAAACCACTTTTCGCACTTGTGTTAGTGTTGAAAAACCACTTTTGGCACTTGTGTTAGTGTTGAAAAACCACTTTTCGCACTTGTGTTGGTGTAGGAAACCACTTTTGCACTTGTATTAGTGTGGAAAAACCACTTTTCGCACTTGTGTTAGTGTTGAAAAACCACTTTCCGCACTTGTGTTAGTGTTGAAAAACCACTTTTCGCACTTGTGTTGGTGCAGGAAACCACTTTTGCACTTGTATTAGTGTGGAAAAAACGCTTTTCACACTTGTGTTAGTGTTGAAAAACCACTTTTCGCACTTGTGTTAGTGTTGAAAACCACTTTTCGCACTTGTGTTGGTGCAGGAAACCACTTTTGCACTTGTATTAGTGTGGAAAAAACACTTTTTGCACTTCTAATAGTGTTGAAAAACCACTTTTCGCACTTGTGTTAGTGTTGAAAAACCACTTTTCGCACTTGTGTTGGTGCAGGAAACCACTTTTGCACTTGTATTAGTGTGGAAAAAACCACTTTTCGCACATATGTTAGTGTGAAAAACCACTTTTTGCACTTGTGTTAGTGTTGAAAAACCACTTTTCGCACTTGTGTTGGTGCAGGAAACCACTTTTGCACTTGTATTAGTGTGGAAAAAACACTTTTTGCACTTGAGATAGTGTTGAAAAACCACTTTTCGCACTTGTGTTCGTGTTGAAAAACAACTTTTCGCACTTGTGTTAGTTTGAAAAACCACTTTTCGCACTTGTGTTGGTGCAGGAAACCACTTTTGCACGTGTATTAGTGTGGAAAAACCACTTTTTGCACTTGTGTTAGTGTTGAAAAACCACTTTTCGCACTTGTGTTAGTGTTGAAAAACCACTTTTCGCACTTGTGTTGGTGCAGGAAACCACTTTTGCACTTGTATTAGTGTGGCAAAAACACTTTTTGCACTTGTGGTAGTGTTGAAAAACCACTTTTCGCACTTGTGTTAGTGTTGAAAAACCACTTTTCGCACTTGTGTTAGTGTTGAAAAACCACTTTTCGCACTTGTGTTGGTGCAGGAAACCACTTTTGCACTTGTATTAGTGTGGAAAAAACACTTTTTGCACTTGTGATAGTGTTGAAAAACCACTTTTCGCACTTGTGTTAGTGTTGAAAAACCACTTTTCGCACTTGTGTTAGTGTTGAAAAACCACTTTTCGCACTTGTGTTGGTGCAGGAAACCACTTTTGCACTTGTATTAGTGTGGAAAAAAACACTTTTCGCACTTGTGTTAGTGTTGAAAAACCACTTTTCGCACTTGCGTTAGTGTTGAAAAACCACTTTTCGCACTTGTGTTAGTGTTGAAAAACCACTTTTCGCAATTGTGTTGGTGCAGGAAACCACATTTGCACTTGTATTAGTGTGGAAAAAACAGTTTTTGCACTTGTGATAGTGTTGAAAAACCGCTTTTCGCACTTGTGTTAGTGTTGAAAAACCACTTTTCGCACTTGTGTTGGTGCAGGAAACCACTTTTGCACTTGTATTAGTGTGGAAAAAACACTTTTTGCACTTGTGATAGTGTTGAAAAACCACTTTTCGCACTTGTGTTAGTGTTGAAAAACCACTTTTCGCACTTGTGTTGGTGCAGGAAACCACTTTTGCACGTGTATTAGTGTGGAAAAACCACTTTTTGCACTTGTGTTAGTGTTGAAAAACCACTTTTCGCACTTGTGTTAGTGTTGAAAAACCACTTTTCGCACTTGTGTTGGTGCAGGAAACCACTTTTGCACTTGTATTAGTGTGGAAAAAACACTTTTTGCACTTGTGATAGTGTTGAAAAACACTTTTCGCACTTGTGTTAGTGTTGAAAAACCACTTTTCGCACTTGTGTTAGTGTTGAAAAACCACTTTTCGCACTTGTGTTGGTGCAGGAAACCACTTTTGCACTTGTATTAGTGTGGAAAAAACACTTTTCGCACCTGTGTTAGTGTTGAAAAACCACTTTTCGCACTTGCGTTAGTGTTGAAAAACCACTTTTCGCACTTGTGTTAGTGTTGAAAAACCACTTTTCGCAATTGTGTTGGTGCAGGAAACCACTTTTGCACTTGTATTAGTGTGGAAAAAACACTTTTTTTGCACTTGTGATAGTGTTGAAAAACCACTTTTCGCACTTGTGTTAGTGTTGAAAAACCACTTTTCGCACTTGTGTTGGTGCAGGAAACCACTTTTGCACTTGTATTAGTGTGGAAAAAACACTTTTTGCACTTGTGATAGTGTTGAAAAACCACTTTTCGCACTTGTGTTAGTGTTGAAAAACCACTTTTCGCACTTGTGTTTGTGCAGGAAACCACTTTTTGCCCTTGTATTAGTGTGGAAAAAACCACTTTTCGCACTTGTGTTAGTTTTGAAAAACCACTTTTCGCACTTGTGTTAGTGTTGAAAAACCACTTTTCGCACTTGTGTTGGTGCAGGAAACCACTTTTGCACTTGTATTAGTGTGGAAAAAACACTTTTTGCACTTGTGATAGTGTTGAAAAACCACTTTTCACACTTGTGTTAGTGTTGAAAAACCACTTTTTGCACTTGTGATAGTGTTGAAAAACCACTTTTCACACTTGTGTTAGTGTTGAAAAACCACTTTTCGCACTAGTGTTATTGTTGAAAAACCACTTTTCGCACTTGTGTTGGTGCAGGAAACCACTTTTGCACTTGTATTAGTGTGGAAAAAACACTTTTTGCACTTGTGATAGTGTTGAAAAACCACTTTTCGCACTTGTGTTAGTGTTGAAAAACCACTTTTCGCACTTGTGTTCGTGTTGAAAAACCACTTTTGGCACTTGTGTTAGTGTTGAAAAACCACTTTTCGCACTTGTGTTGGTGCAGGAAACCACTTTTGCACTTGTATTAGTGTGGAAGAACCACTTTTCGCACTTGTGTTATTGTTGAAAAAACCACTTTTCGCACTTGTGTTAGTGTTGAAAAACCACTTTTCGCTCTTGTGTTGGTGCAGGAAACCACTTTTGCACTTGTATTAGTGTGGAAAAAATACTTTTTGCACTTGTGATAGTGTTGAAAAACCACTTTTCGCACTTGTGTTAGTGTTGAAAAACCACTTTTCGCACTTGTGTTAGTGTTGAAAACCACTTTTCGCACTTGTGTTGGTGCAGGAAACCACTTTTGCACTTGTATTAGTGTGGAAAAAACACTTTTTGCACTTGTGGTAGTGTTGAAAAACCACTTTTCACACTTATGTTAGTGTTGAAAAACCACTTTTCGCACTTGTGTTAGTGTTGAAAAACCACTTTTCGCACTTGTGTTGGTGCAGGAAACCACTTTTGCACTTGTATTAGTGTGGAAAAAACACTTTTCACACTTGTGTTAGTGTTGAAAAACCACTTTTCGCACTTGTGTTAGTGATGAAAAACCACTTTTCGCACTTGTGTTGGTGCAGGAAACCACTTTTGCACTTGTATTAGTGTGGAAAAAACACTTTTTGCACTTGTGATAGTGTTGAAAAGCCACTTTTCGCACTTGTGTTAGTGTTGAAAAACCACTTTTGCACTTGTGTTGGTGCAGGAAACCACTTTTGCACTTGTATTAGTGTGGAAAAAACACTTTTTGCACTTGTGATAGTGTTGAAAAACCACTTTTCGCACTTGTGTTGGTGCAGGAAACCACTTTTGCACTTGTATTAGTGTGGAAAAAACACTTTTTGCACTTGTTATAGTGTTGAAAAACCACTTTTCGCACTTGTGTTAGTGTTGAAAAACCAATTTTCGCACTTGTGTTAGTGTTGAAAAACCACTTTTCGCACTTGTGTTGGTGCAGGAAACCACTTTTGCACTTGTATTAGTGTGGAAAAAACACTTTTTGCACTTGTGATAGTGTTGAAAAACCACTTTTCGCACTTGTGCTAGTGTTGAAAAACCACTTTTCGCACTTGTGTTAGTGTTGAAAAACCACTTTTTGCACTTGTGTTGGTGCAGGAAACCACTTTTGCACTTGTATTAGTGTGGAAAAAACACTTTTTGCACTTGAGATAGTGTTGAAAAACCACTTTTCGCACTTGTGTTAGTGTTGAAAAACAACTTTTCGCACTTGTGTTAGTTTTGAAAAACCACTTTTCGCACTTGTGTTGGTGCAGGAAACCACTTTTGCACGTGTATTAGTGTGGAAAAACCACTTTTCGCACTTGTGTTAGTGTTGAAAAACCACTTTTCGCACTTGTGTTAGTGTTGAAAAACAACTTTTCGCACTTGTGTTAGTTTTGAAAAACCACTTTTCGCACTTGTGTTGGTGCAGGAAACCACTTTTGCACGTGTATTAGTGTGGAAAAACCACTTTTTGCACTTGTGTTAGTGTTTAAAAACCACTTTTCGCACTTGTGTTAGTGTTGAAAAACCACTTTTCGCACTTGTGTTGGTGCAGGAAACCACTTTTGCACTTGTATTAGTGTGGCAAAAACACTTTTTGCACTTGTGGTAGTGTTGAAAAAACACTTTTCGCACTTGTGTTAGTGTTGAAAAACCACTTTTCGCACTTGTGTTAGTGTTGAAAAACCACTTTTCGCACTTGTGTTGGTGCAGGAAACCACTTTTGCACTTGTATTAGTGTGGAAAAAACACTTTTTGCACTTGTGATAGTGTTGAAAAACCACTTTTCGCACTTGTGTTAGTGTTGAAAAACCACTTTTCGCACTTGTGTTAGTGTTGAAAAACCACTTTTCGCACTTGTGTTGGTGCAGAAAACCACTTTTGCACTTGTATTAGTGTGGAAAAAACACTTTTCGCACTTGTGTTAGTGTTGAAAAACCACTTTTCGCACTTGCGTTAGTGTTGAAAAACCACTTTTCGCACTTGTGTTAGTGTTGAAAAACCACTTTTCGCAATTGTGTTGGTGCAGGAAACCACATTTGCACTTGTATTAGTGTGGAAAAAACACTTTTTGCACTTGTGATAGTGTTGAAAAACCACTTTTCGCACTTGTGTTAGTGTTGAAAAACCACTTTTCGCACTTGTGTTGGTGCAGGAAACCACTTTTGCACTTGTATTAGTGTGGAAAAAACACTTTTTGCACTTGTGATAGTGTTGAAAAACCACTTTCGCACTTGTGTTAGTGTTGAAAAACCACTTTTCGCACTTGTGTTGGTGCAGGAAACCACTTTTGCACGTGTATTAGTGTGGAAAAACCACTTTTTGCACTTGTGTTAGTGTTGAAAAACCACTTTTCGCACTTGTGTTAGTGTTGAAAAACCACTTTTCGCACTTGTGTTGGTGCAGGAAACCACTTTTGCACTTGTATTAGTGTGGCAGAAACACTTTTTGCACTTGTGGTAGTGTTGAAAAACCACTTTTCGCACTTGTGTTAGTGTTGAAAAACCACTTTTCGCACTTGTGTTGGTGCAGGAAACCACTTTTGCACTTGTATTAGTGTGGAAAAAACACTTTTTGCACTTGTGATAGTGTTGAAAAACCACTTTTCGCACTTGTGTTAGTGTTGAAAAACCACTTTTCGCACTTGTGTTAGTGTTGAAAAACCACTTTTCGCACTTGTGTTGGTGCAGGAAACCACTTTTGCACTTGTATTAGTGTGGAAAAAACACTTTTCGCACTTGTGTTAGTGTTGAAAAACCACTTTTCGCACTTGCGTTAGTGTTGAAAAACCACTTTTCGCACTTGTGTTAGTGTTGAAAAACCACTTTTCGCAATTGTGTTGGTGCAGGAAACCACTTTTGCACTTGTATTAGTGTGGAAAAAACACTTTTTGCACTTGTGATAGTGTTGAAAAACCACTTTTCGCACTTGTGTTAGTGTTGAAAAACCACTTTTCGCACTTGTGTTGGTGCAGGAAACCACTTTTGCACTTGTATTAGTGTGGAAAAAACACTTTTTGCACTTGTGATAGTGTTGAAAAACCACTTTTCGCACTTGTGTTAGTGTTGAAAAACCACTTTTCGCACTTGTGTTGGTGCAGGAAACCACTTTTGCCTTGTATTAGTGTGGAAAAACCACTTTTCGCACTTGTGTTAGTTTTGAAAAACCACTTTTCGCACTTGTGTTAGTGTTGAAAAACCACTTTTCGCACTTGTGTTGGTGCAGGAAACCACTTTTGCACTTGTATTAGTGTGGAAAAAACACTTTTTGCACTTGTGATAGTGTTGAAAAACCACTTTTCACACTTGTGTTAGTGTTGAAAAACCACTTTTCGCACTAGTGTTATTGTTGAAAGACCACTTTTCGCACTTGTGTTGGTGCAGGAAACCACTTTTGCACTTGTATTAGTGTGGAAAAAACACTTTTTGCACTTGTGATAGTGTTGAAAAACCACTTTTCGCACTTGTGTTAGTGTTGAAAAACCACTTTTCGCACTTGTGTAAGTGTTGAAAAACCACTTTTGGCACTTGTGTTAGTGTTGAAAAACCACTTTTCGCACTTGTGTTGGTGCAGGAAACCACTTTTGCACTTGTATTAGTGTGGAAGAACCACTTTCGCACTTGTGTTATTGTTGAAAAACCACTTTTCGCACTTGTGTTAGTGTTGAAAAACCACTTTTCGCTCTTGTGTTGGTGCAGGAAACCACTTTTGCACTTGTATTAGTGTGGAAAAAAACACTTTTTGCACTTGTGATAGTGTTGAAAAACCACTTTTCGCACTTGTGTTAGTGTCGAAAAACCACTTTTCGCACTTGTGTTAGTGTTGAAAAACCACTTTTCGCACTTGTGTTGGTGCAGGAAACCACTTTTGCACTTGTATTAGTGTGGAAAAAACACTTTTTGCAGTTGTGATAGTGTTGAAAAACCACTTTTCACACTTGTGTTAGTGTTGAAAAACCACTTTTCGCACTTGTGTTAGTGTTGAAAAACCACTTTTCGCACTTGTGTTGGTGCAGGAAACCACTTTTGCACTTGTATTAGTGTGGAAAAACACTTTTCACACTTGTGTTAGTGTTGAAAAACCACTTTTCGCACTTGTGTTAGTGATGAAAAACCACTTTTCGCACTTGTGTTGGTGCAGGAAACCACTTTTGCACTTGTATTAGTGTGGAAAAAACACTTTTTGCACTTGTGATAGTGTTGAAAAACCAATTTTCGCACTTGTGTTAGTGTTGAAAAACCACTTTTCGCACTTGTGTTGGTGCAGGAAACCACTTTTGCACTTGTATTAGTGTGGCAAAAACACTTTTTGCACTTGTGGTAGTGTTGAAAAAACACTTTTCGCACTTGTGTTAGTGTTGAAAAACCACTTTTCGCACTTGTGTTAGTGTTGAAAAACCACTTTTCGCACTTGTGTTGGTGCAGGAAACCACTTTTGCACTTGTATTAGTGTGGAAAAAACACTTTTTGCACTTGTGATAGTGTTGAAAAACCACTTTTCGCACTTGTGTTAGTGTTGAAAAACCACTTTTCGCACTTGTGTTAGTGTTGAAAAACCACTTTTCGCACTTGTGTTGGTGCAGAAAACCACTTTTGCACTTGTATTAGTGTGGAAAAAACACTTTTCGCACTTGTGTTAGTGTTGAAAAACCACTTTTCGCACTTGCGTTAGTGTTGAAAAACCACTTTTCGCACTTGTGTTAGTGTTGAAAAACCACTTTTCGCAATTGTGTTGGTGCAGGAAACCACATTTGCACTTGTATTAGTGTGGAAAAAACACTTTTTGCACTTGTGATAGTGTTGAAAAACCACTTTTCGCACTTGTGTTAGTGTTGAAAAACCACTTTTCGCACTTGTGTTGGTGCAGGAAACCACTTTTGCACTTGTATTAGTGTGGAAAAAACACTTTTTGCACTTGTGATAGTGTTGAAAAACCACTTTTCGCACTTGTGTTAGTGTTGAAAAACCACTTTTCGCACTTGTGTTGGTGCAGGAAACCACTTTTGCACGTGTATTAGTGTGGAAAAACCACTTTTTGCACTTGTGTTAGTGTTGAAAAACCACTTTTCGCACTTGTGTTAGTGTTGAAAAACCACTTTTCGCACTTGTGTTGGTGCAGGAAACCACTTTTGCACTTGTATTAGTGTGGCAGAAACACTTTTTGCACTTGTGGTAGTGTTGAAAAACCACTTTTCGCACTTGTGTTAGTGTTGAAAAAACCACTTTTCGCACTTGTGTTGGTGCAGGAAACCACTTTTGCACTTGTATTAGTGTGGAAAAAACACTTTTTGCACTTGTGATAGTGTTGAAAAACCACTTTTCGCACTTGTGTTAGTGTTGAAAAACCACTTTTCGCACTTGTGTTAGTGTTGAAAAACCACTTTTCGCACTTGTGTTGGTGCAGGAAACCACTTTTGCACTTGTATTAGTGTGGAAAAAACACTTTTCGCACTTGTGTTAGTGTTGAAAAACCACTTTTCGCACTTGCGTTAGTGTTGAAAAACCACTTTTCGCACTTGTGTTAGTGTTGAAAAACCACTTTTCGCAATTGTGTTGGTGCAGGAAACCACTTTTGCACTTGTATTAGTGTGGAAAAAACACTTTTTGCACTTGTGATAGTGTTGAAAAACCACTTTTCGCACTTGTGTTAGTGTTGAAAAACCACTTTTCGCACTTGTGCTGGTGCAGGAAACCACTTTTGCACTTGTATTAGTGTGGAAAAAACACTTTTTGCACTTGTGATAGTGTTGAAAAACCACTTTTCGCACTTGTGTTAGTGTTGAAAAACCACTTTTCGCACTTGTGTTGGTGCAGGAAACCACTTTTGCCCTTGTATTAGTGTGGAAAAACCACTTTTCGCACTTGTGTTAGTTTTGAAAAACCACTTTTCGCACTTGTGTTAGTGTCGAAAAACCACTTTTCGCACTTGTGTTAGTGTTGAAAAACCACTTTTCGCACTTGTGTTGGTGCAGGAAACCACTTTTGCACTTGTATTAGTGTGGAAAAAACACTTTTTGCAGTTGTGATAGTGTTGAAAAACCACTTTTCACACTTGTGTTAGTGTTGAAAAACCACTTTTCGCACTTGTGTTAGTGTTGAAAAACCACTTTTCGCACTTGTGTTGGTGCAGGAAACCACTTTTGCACTTGTATTAGTGTGGAAAAACACTTTTCACACTTGTGTTAGTGTTGAAAAACCACTTTTCGCACTTGTGTTAGTGATGAAAAACCACTTTTCGCACTTGTGTTGGTGCAGGAAACCACTTTTGCCCTTGTATTAGTGTGGAAAAACCACTTTTCGCACTTGTGTTAGTTTTGAAAAACCACTTTTCGCACTTGTGTTAGTGTCGAAAAACCACTTTTCGCACTTGTGTTAGTGTTGAAAAACCACTTTTCGCACTTGTGTTGGTGCAGGAAACCACTTTTGCACTTGTATTAGTGTGGAAAAAACACTTTTTGCAGTTGTGATAGTGTTGAAAAACCACTTTTCACACTTGTGTTAGTGTTGAAAAACCACTTTTCGCACTTGTGTTAGTGTTGAAAAACCACTTTTCGCACTTGTGTTGGTGCAGGAAACCACTTTTGCACTTGTATTAGTGTGGAAAAACACTTTTTCACACTTGTGTTAGTGTTGAAAAACCACTTTTCGCACTTGTGTTAGTGATGAAAAACCACTTTTCGCACTTGTGTTGGTGCAGGAAACCACTTTTGCACTTGTATTAGTGTGGAAAAAACACTTTTTGCACTTGTGATAGTGTTGAAAAACCAATTTTCGCACTTGTGTTAGTGTTGAAAAACCACTTTTCGCACTTGTGTTGGTGCAGGAAACCACTTTTGCACTTGTATTAGTGTGGCAAAAACACTTTTTGCACTTGTGGTAGTGTTGAAAAAACCACTTTTCGCACTTGTCGTTAGTGTTGAAAAACCACTTTTCGCACTTGTGTTAGTGTTGAAAAACCACTTTTCGCACTTGTGTTGGTGCAGGAAACCACTTTTGCACTTGTATTAGTGTGGAAAAAACACTTTTTGCACTTGTGATAGTGTTGAAAAACCACTTTTCGCACTTGTGTTAGTGTTGAAAAACCACTTTTCGCACTTGTGTTAGTGTTGAAAAACCACTTTTCGCACTTGTGTTGGTGCAGAAAACCACTTTTGCACTTGTATTAGTGTGGAAAAAACACTTTTCGCACTTGTGTTAGTGTTGAAAAACCACTTTTCGCACTTGCGTTAGTGTTGAAAAACCACTTTTCGCACTTGTGTTAGTGTTGAAAAACCACTTTTCGCAATTGTGTTGGTGCAGGAAACCACATTTGCACTTGTATTAGTGTGGAAAAAACACTTTTTGCACTTGTGATAGTGTTGAAAAACCACTTTTCGCACTTGTGTTAGTGTTGAAAAACCACTTTTCGCACTTGTGTTGGTGCAGGAAACCACTTTTGCACTTGTATTAGTGTGGAAAAAACACTTTTTGCACTTGTGATAGTGTTGAAAAACCACTTTTCGCACTTGTGTTAGTGTTGAAAAACCACTTTTCGCACTTGTGTTGGTGCAGGAAACCACTTTTGCACGTGTATTAGTGTGGAAAAACCACTTTTTGCACTTGTGTTAGTGTTGAAAAACCACTTTTCGCACTTGTGTTAGTGTTGAAAAACCACTTTTCGCACTTGTGTTGGTGCAGGAAACCACTTTTGCACTTGTATTAGTGTGGCAGAAACACTTTTTGCACTTGTGGTAGTGTTGAAAAACCACTTTTCGCACTTGTGTTAGTGTTGAAAAACCACTTTTCGCACTTGTGTTGGTGCAGGAAACCACTTTTGCACTTGTATTAGTGTGGAAAAAACACTTTTTGCACTTGTGATAGTGTTGAAAAACCACTTTTCGCACTTGTGTTAGTGTTGAAAAACCACTTTTCGCACTTGTGTTAGTGTTGAAAAACCACTTTTCGCACTTGTGTTGGTGCAGGAAACCACTTTTGCACTTGTATTAGTGTGGAAAAAACACTTTTCGCACTTGTGTTAGTGTTGAAAAACCACTTTTCGCACTTGCGTTAGTGTTGAAAAACCACTTTTCGCACTTGTGTTAGTGTTGAAAAACCACTTTTCGCAATTGTGTTGGTGCAGGAAACCACTTTTGCACTTGTATTAGTGTGGAAAAAACACTTTTTGCACTTGTGATAGTGTTGAAAAACCACTTTTCGCACTTGTGTTAGTGTTGAAAAACCACTTTTCGCACTTGTGCTGGTGCAGGAAACCACTTTTGCACTTGTATTAGTGTGGAAAAAACACTTTTTGCACTTGTGATAGTGTTGAAAAACCACTTTTCGCACTTGTGTTAGTGTTGAAAAACCACTTTTCGCACTTGTGTTGGTGCAGGAAACACTTTTGCCTTGTATTAGTGTGGAAAAACCACTTTTCGCACTTGTGTTAGTTTGAAAAACCACTTTTCGCACTTGTGTTAGTGTTGAAAAACCACTTTTCGCACTTGTGTTGGTGCAGGAAACCACTTTTGCACTTGTATTAGTGTGGAAAAAACACTTTTTGCACTTGTGATAGTGTTGAAAAACCACTTTTCACACTTGTGTTAGTGTTGAAAAACCACTTTTCGCACTAGTGTTATTGTTGAAAGACCACTTTTCGCACTTGTGTTGGTGCAGGAAACCACTTTTGCACTTGTATTAGTGTGGAAAAAACACTTTTTGCACTTGTGATAGTGTTGAAAAACCACTTTTCGCACTTGTGTTAGTGTTGAAAAACCACTTTTCGCACTTGTGTAAGTGTTGAAAAACCACTTTTGGCACTTGTGTTAGTGTTGAAAAACCACTTTTCGCACTTGTGTTGGTGCAGGAAACCACTTTTGCACTTGTATTAGTGTGGAAGAACCACTTTTCGCACTTGTGTTATTGTTGAAAAACCACTTTTCGCACTTGTGTTAGTGTTGAAAAACCACTTTTCGCTCTTGTGTTGGTGCAGGAAACCACTTTTGCACTTGTATTAGTGTGGAAAAAACACTTTTTGCACTTGTGATAGTGTTGAAAATCCACTTTTCGCACTTGTGTTAGTGTCGAAAAACCACTTTTCGCACTTGTGTTAGTGTTGAAAAACCACTTTTCGCACTTGTGTTGGTGCAGGAAACCACTTTTGCACTTGTATTAGTGTGGAAAAAACACTTTTTGCACTTGTGATAGTGTTGAAAAACCACTTTTCACACTTGTGTTAGTGTTGAAAAACCACTTTTCGCACTTGTGTTAGTGTTGAAAAACCACTTTTCGCACTTGTGTTGGTGCAGGAAACCACTTTTTGCACTTGTATTAGTGTGGAAAAAACACTTTTCACACTTGTGTTAGTGTTGAAAAACCACTTTTCGCACTTGTGTTAGTGATGAAAAACCACTTTTCGCACTTGTGTTGGTGCAGGAAACCACTTTTGCACTTGTATTAGTGTGGAAAAAACACTTTT